>NW_024356249.1:2330604-2333579 GCF_902729225.1 Pteropus medius
CCCCCACACACACACAGATTTCCATAACGTTGCCAGGTCAGCAGGCAGCACCACACCCATTGAGAACCATGGGACTAGGCCATGCTGTCTAATGCCAAGATGTCTTGTTTATATTTTTGTTTTAGATAAATGCAATAGAGTTCATTTCCATTTGCCATATAGATGGCAGTTCTTGGATGGAGACAAATGGAAGGATTTGGACAAAATGGAGCTTATCGAAGAAGCATATAGCAATCCCAGAAAAGACAGGTAGGAAATAATTTCACTTGGGTCTGCTCTTACCTCGTCTTTTCTGTGTGGTATGGGAAGTTTAGACACAGCAAGATTTAGTTTCAATCACACACACACACACACACGAACATTTAGTATACAGCCTGGTCTGCAGGTAGGAACTCTGGGCTGGGAATTGGAAGTTGATATTTATACTGGTAGTTTGGTGCCCGCGTTCTCCCACCTTCTCTTTTAAGGGAGAATCTGTGGGGAAGGAGGTGGTGGTACCAAGTGAGTTCTGAATTTGCTGTTGAGATTGATCACGTACTTATATCCTCCTTGATTAGTATGGAAAAGTGAGAGATAATCATTTGTGAAATTTTAGCCTTTGCCTGTGAAGTTGTATGGCTGAACTGCCATTTATCTAGCCTTTAACTTCCTTATTTTTATAAGTGTGTCCCCCGTGTTTTACTTAGTTCAGAGTAAATGAGGAAGTTCTGGGTAGCCTTATTTTCAAATACTTACCATCTTGGATTGAACTTGCTACAATATGTTGCCACAAAGAGAATTTGAGTCTACTTTTTGAGTAGATAAAATAAATTTGTGCTTAGAGTCCAATTATGTACAAATTGCTACTGGCAAACTATGTGAAACAAATTACTCCCCTAGGAGGATTAAATGGCTGACAAAACACCCTCTCCACTTCCTTCTCTTATTCTGAGGCAAATTTACACATAGTGAAGTGCATATAGTTCAGTGAATTTGACAGATGCATACACTCGTGTAGCCAACACTGATCCGAGTATAGATAATTTTCCTCACCCCAGCAAATTTCCTCCTGTCCCCTTCCAGTCAATGCCCACACCCACAGGCCACCCCACTGCCCTGATGTCTATTACCATAGGTTAGTCTTGCCTGTTCTTGAACTTCATCTAAATGGAACCGTACACGGGACTATTGTGTCTAGCATTTTTCTCTCAGCACTCTCTGCGACTCGTCCAGGTTGTCCTGTCTCCTGGTGCACATGTGCACGGGCTTCCGTTGAGTGATGTTCGGGGGTGAAACTGCTAGGGTTGGGCTGGGGTTCATCCTCAACTCTGCCTGGTGATGTCAAACTGTTTTCCAGGTGATTGCGCCACTTTCCACCTCCGTTAACAATCTGTAGTGTCACTACCTAGTGTTTGATATTATCATCTGCCATCTGAACTTTTCCCAGTCTGGGGGTGTAACTTGGTATCTTCGTTTGCATATCCCATGAGGTAAAGTGTTTTCCATATGTTTGTTGGCCATTTATGCTGCTTCTGCTATGAAATGTCTGTTCTAGTAGTTTGCTCATTTTGGTGGGGCTGGTTGTTGTGGTTTTAGTTAGTTATTTAGTTTTAGGAATTTAAGAAAATTTCTCTATTGAGTGTGTGTTTAAAATAAACTCTTCCTGTTAGGTTATGGTGTCTTTTAGTAAAGAGAAGTATTTATTCGTCTTTATTTTATATTTTTTGTGTCATAAGAAATCCATCCTTATTCCAAGACCATAAAGAAATTTTCCTGAATTTTCTTTAAAAAGTCTTAAGATTTTAAGGACTGTATTTAATTTTGCCCTGCCTGTGGTAAAGTATGGATGGACCCAGTTTCATTCTTATGCGGATGAATTACCAGTTTTTCCAAAGACCACCTTTTAAAAATGTATTTAATTTAAAATTTTAAAAATTGTAGAATATACATAATAAAATCTGTCATCGTAACCATTTTTTAAGTATACATTTCAGTGGCATTAAATACATTTACATTGTGCAGCCATCATCATTAATCATTTCCAGAAGTTTACTTTTAAATCCAAACAAAACAGAGCTAAATTTGTCACGATATTAACACATTTTATAGCTTATTTCCAGACTCACGTGCCAAATGCTACTATTTTAAAGTAGTCCATCTTTTCTCCACCTATTTTCAGTGCCGCCTATGTCAGGCACCAGTTAGTAAATACACACCCAAGTCTGTGTCTGGCTGTTTTATTGGTCTGTTTGTATCAATAGCAAACTATCTTACCTTGTAGAACTTTTTAGTAAATTTTGACATCTGGCAAGGCAAATCCTGACCTTGGTTTTCTTCATATTGTCTTAGTTCCTTTTGGTCTTTTGCTTCTCTTTAGAAATTCGAAAATCTCAGTTTTCACAAAAAAACTCTGTTGTGACTTTTTAAAATTGAAATTGCATTGACTACTGTCAGAGGAGAACTGACATCTTTATGATGCTGAGACTTTCATATATATGATAGCATCTCATTTGTTTAAATCTTCTTTGATATTTTTCAGTAGTTCTATAATTTTCTTCATTAAAGTCTTGTATATCGTTTGTTAGATTTTTTTTTTCCTTAGGGATCTGTTAACTTCTTTGCTTAAAATTTTTTAAAAAATATCTTTTCCCCCCAGTTTTATAGAGATATAACTGACATACAACACTTGTATAAGTTTAAGGTGTATATCACAGTAACTTGACGTATGTATATATTGCAAAATGATTACCACAATAAGTTTAGTTAACATCCATCACTTTATATAGTTATAAAAAAATTTTTATTTCCTTGTGATGAGAACTTTTAGGATCTACTCTCTTAACAACTTTCAAATATACCATACAGCATTATTATTATTATTATTTTACCGTACGGCATTATTAACTAGTTATCATGTTGTACATCCCCAGAAAAAATATTTTTTTGTTATATTTTTTCGTGATATCCCATAGAAATGCAGTTGACTTTTATGTAAT
>NW_024356249.1:2334757-2388879 GCF_902729225.1 Pteropus medius
GATCTCATATATTAGATGACCCATGGTTTATTTTTAAATGTATTTTAAATTTTGTTTAATTACAAATGAACTGCATTGTTGTTAAAGTATAGACCATGTAATAACAGATAGTTTGAATTTTGTTGAGACTTGCTTTATGGTGTAGTACATGATCGGATTTAGTAAAAGTTCTATGTATGCTAAAGATCTTTTGGATGCAGTGTTAGATGAAGTATGTTAATTATGTGGTTCAAATCTTCTATATCTTTATTGATTTCTTTGCTGCTTTTATCGGTTAACATACAGAAATATGTTAACACTGAATTTGTCAATTTTTCCTTATAATTCCATCAATTTTTGTTTTACATGTTAAACTGTTATAAAGCATATACAAGTTAAAAATTTTTTATCTTAATAATTTGAGCCTGTTAGCAATGTAAAGTGGATGCTTTTAATTTCTAGTAATGATTTTTACCTTCAGTCTGTTTTGTTTGATGTTAATATAACTATGCCAACTTTCTTTTAGTTACTGTTCACTATTTTTTTTTTTTTTACTTTCAAAGTTTTTTGTCCTCATATTTTATATTTTGTCCTTTATACTACCTGTAAACATAGAACTGGATATTTTTCTTGTTTGTCAATCTTTGTTTTTTAATTATTTTGTATTATGATTACTTATACATTTGAATTGATTTTTATTGTCCATCTTGATTTTTGCTATTTGACCTGCTTTTTCTATATTTCTTTTGTCTTTTTGGTCTTCTCTTACATTTTTTTCTCATTTGATTTTTTTCCCCCTTATCTGCTAGTTTGGGAGCTATGACCTGAATATCTTATTCTCTTAGTGGTTACTCTGGAAATCTAAATAAGCTCTTTAATGTAACAAACTTTAGCAATTTAAGCTAATTTATACTTTTAATCATTCTCTTGAACTATTAAAGAATTATGAACAGTTGAATTCTTACTAGTTCCATTCAAACTCATTTACTACTTAAATGAATTTGGGCAAATTACTTAACTTTCCTATGCCTCAATTTTTTCATATGTCAAATAGATAAAATAATAGTTCCTACATCAAAGGATTATTTTGAAAATTAAAGGAATTAATATATGTAAAACACTCAGAACAGTGTCAGGTGTATAAAATGTGCTATGTAAGTGTTGCTTCTGTTCTGTTCTTAATCCCAGAAGTTAGAAATTAGCATTATATTATGTAGTCAGTATTTGCTTTAACTTCCGTATTTATCGTTTTGTTTTGTGCTCACCATCCTTTGCCATACATTTCCTCATGGATCATGTTCCTTCCTTAACTTCATCTCCTAGAAATTGTTTTAGTGAGAGTCTAGTGGCAAATGTTTTTTGTTTGTCTGAAGGTATCTTTATTTCATCCTCATTCTTCAAAGAGTTTTATTGGGTATTTTTTTTCCAACTCTTCAGAGATTATTCCACTGTTCTCTAGCTTCCATTGCTTCTATTTAGAAGACAGCTATAAGTCTGAATATAGGTATAGAAGTTTCCTAGGGCTGCCATAACTGATTACCACAACCTTGGTTGGTGACTTTAAACAATAGAAATTTATTCTCTAACAGTTCTGGAGGCTAGAAATCCAAAATCAAGGTGTCATCAGGGCCGCACTCTCACAATAAACATTTAACATATGTTAACTATTATTATTTTGTTTTCTAAGGATTTCCTTTCTTTCCAGCTCAGTAGTGCATTTAAAAAATGTATTTTAACTAGCACTTTCTGCGTAGTGAAAGGAATGTCATGATAATGAGTTTTCTATGTCACCTCGATTTTATTATTTCGCACAGCAAAACTGATCTTAAAAAGCAGTCCTCCCTGCTGGTCTTGGGATCTTTAATTTTTTAATGTGCATCTCACGTTTATATCTACCAGCTGAGCATTTAGAAGACCATGGGTGGAAGCTGAGGGGCCTGTGTTCATTTGGCTGGTGAAATTTTCATGTACCACTTACATTCTTTTGCAGGATCCTATGCGCTGAGTCAGTCGGTGATTTTCACTTTGATTATCTGAACTTCGACTCCATGACGTTTGGCACTGCCCGGGCTCGCCGCCTCTCCACGGCTTCCTCAGTCACCAAACCTCCACACTACATTCTCACCACCGAGTGGGTGTGGTACTGGATTGATGAATTTGGTTCTTGGCAGGAGTATGGAAGACAAGTAAGTGTGATGGAAAGAGGGCCAGTGATTCCCTCCTGAGCCTCCATATCGAAGAGCCCTTCTAATATGTGCCCAAAGATTGTTCTGGGGGTCAGTGATAGAGCTAAAGATCTCCAGATGTCCCTACTCACCGCTTTGGGGGGAATTATACAGATCTTGCTAATTTGGAATTCATTTTTCTGAGCTTCCATCTTTGAACAATTAGATATCCGTTGGCTCTCATGAGATCAGAATGATTAAAAGTTGGAGATCATGTTTCTTCATTGGTTTTGTTAAATGAGATAGGAGGATGCTTCTCTTACTGTTGAGCAGGTAACTCTGGAGTGAATGCCTGTGTGTGCAGGAATGTTTGTGTAGCTGCAGATAAAATTCAAGGCTTTTCAAAGCTGGCATTCTGTTCTGGGGATGACTCTACAGGTATGAGTGACACACCATATGCTGGTATAGATGCATGCGTGGGGACTCAGTGACATTTGGCTGCATGGTCTTATTTTATCCCATCAGCGGGACCATCTCGTAGGGTGACTTGTCCATTCTAGCCCTTCTTTTCCCACATACTTCTGGTGTCACCCCATATTTATATTTCTGTTTTAGTTTTCTGCTAATTGCCAGTTCAAGGTAGTTTTCTCTTCTCAGAAAAGCTAAGTTTTTTAATGCCTGAGCTCAACATGTACTCCCAAATTTTAGATCCAAATTGCTTCCACTTGCATTCATTTCCTAAGGCTGCCATGACTAAGTATCACAAACTGGGTGGCTTAGAACAACAGTGATTTATTGTCTCATGTTTCTGGAGGCTAGAAATTGAAATCAAGGTGTAGTCAGGGTCATGCTCCCTCTGAAACCTGTAGGGAATTCTTCCTTGCCTTTTCGAGCTTCTGGTGTTTTACTGGTGATTTTTGGTGTTCCTTGGTGTGTAGACAGACACATCACTCTAGTCAGCTTTCATCATCACATAGTGTTCTTCCTTTGTGTGTCTTCACATGGCCATCCTCTTATAAGAACATCAGTCATGTTGGATTAGATGCCCATCCTAACTAATTACATTAATTATATCTACATTGACCCTATTTCCAAATAAGGTTACATTTTGAGGTACTGGGTGTTAGGACTTCAATAGGTCTTTTGGGGAGGGAACACAATTCAACCCATAACCTAATCTTGTATGTAAACGAATTACTGTACTTGGCCCACTGAAGCTTTCTGCATTAAACTTGCCATCCCTGAGGCGTTCGGCTCCAGGATGCATTATCCCAACCAGTATCCTTTTTGGATTATTCTCAACAGGCTTCTCATGTTAGTTTACCTTTTCTATTTTTCCCCTTTCCTATGATTGCCTTTGCCTTGCTCTAAAAGCCCCACAGTTACTTTCATCTTCTTCTACCTGAACCACCCTATCTATCTGCTTGGAAGGAAAGGACCCCCCTGCCCTCCACATTTATTCCTCTACTCACCACAATCTGACTTCCGTTACCATTACTTGTTCATCTGGTCACTATTCCTGGAGCACCTGCAGGAAGTGGGACCCAGTCAGGCATAGGCCTCACAGTTCCGTAGACCCCAGCGGAGGGCTCAGGTGCCAAGTCCCATGGCATTTCCAGCCTTCGCCCAGCTTCCTGCCCACTCGCTCCTCACTCTCCTGGCGTTCTTGCTTCTATCCTGTGCCCTTCATGGGCTGCTTTTCCACTCCCCTTAGTGAATGTTGTGGTTTCCTGGGGTCCAGCCCACACCCCCATTCTTCCCACTGGTGTGTTTGCACTGGGTGATCACACCGATTCTTCCAACAGTGGTGGCCACCTCAAGTGAGCTCTCTATCTCTGTCTCCAGACCAGATTCATCTTTGAATGTCAGACTTGTGTGTCCAAACACCCACCTGATATTTCTGCAGCATTTTTGCTTTTTATTTTGGGCACTGTGCTAAGTGCTCTGCATGCCTCGTTTTAATTATTTTCCAACCCTTTGAGGATAGTATGAGGATGGCAACTATTGTATAACAGTATGAGTATGATTTAAATACTATTACCTGTTATAAAATTGAGATAATTGACATTCAGAGAGATTAAAATAAGTTGCCAAGGTTATAGAGTAAACAGGTTGGGGCCAGAATTCATGGTCAGTCCATCCTAAAACATCAGCTATCCAGTAGGTCATTGGAATGAGGAAGATGGATCGGAATGGATAATTGGAAAAATAGAAAAGTTTTCTAAGGGACCAGAAAAAGAAAATGAAGACTGCCCTCTGATTAGAGCATGGCAGGAACAAGACTAGATGGAGAAGGGGCCGTGTTGCTCAGGCCATCGAGTCTGGTAGCAGTCGAGATTCACTGTCGGTGTTTCACCTTCATTTGAATGCTTGTGTCATCCATTATGAGCAGTTGAATGCCCTCTCTTCCCTTTCTCCCATCGCAGGTATCCTGATTTAGCAACATCCATGTTTACGATCTTCTGTTTTCCCAGGCAGCTTTTAAGAGGCAGTTGTATTGGCTTCTATTCAGTGCCTCCCTCTCCTGCCACCCTGCTCTGTCCTCTGCCTCCTCCATGACATGAGTACCGTTGTGGGCATGGTGAGGATAGCACCCAGTGTGTCTTCATCATCTTAAGTTCTTGCCTTCAAGAATTATCTGGTATTTTCTCTTACAGGGCATGGAGCACCCCGTGACCACTGTCAGCAGCAGCGATTTGGAGAAGGCCTACCTGGCGTACTGTGCCTCAGGGTCTGATGCCCAGGCAGCCATAATGAAGTTCGAGGCTGGAAAGCACAAATACAAGTTAGACTTCAAAGGTACTTCCTGACCCACCGCCCGCACCCAGCAGGGCCTGGCCATCTGTTGGTTGTGCCATTTCCACATTAACCTTGGAAGAGCTCTGTGTACACATTGAGGGCCAGGAAAGAAAAGAAAGGGTGGTCTCATCTCCTGACGTGCTGCCTATCTGGAAGGGGAGACAGACCTGTAAACAGATGATGCCCACCCAGTGGGCTTGAGGAGGACTGCCTTGGGAGATGAAGAGAGATGACCCCGAGGAGGGAACAGGAGCCCAAAGTGTGGAGGGAAAAGCTGCCATGTGCGCAGTGGCAATTGTCCTGTTGGCCATGGTCAAGTTCCTCTGTGTCTGAGGATTAACCTTAGTCCTTGACAGGTGTCACAGTGGTTCTGCTGCGCGGCTTTGCCTCGTACTCCCTGGTGTGGTAATGTTAATATCTTCTGTTCTCTAGGCGCCTTCGGCATGGAGGGGCTGCCAGGTTAACAAACGTGGTAGACGTGTACTTTGTTTAAAAGTCACTGGGAAGCAGATTTTTGTGTGCTCGTGGTGTCCTGAAACTGGGCCTTAAGTGACTTGTCCCAGTTGCCTTGACAGCCAGAAGCAGACCAGACACCTTTTAGCTTTCCAGTGGCCTATTGTGAGAATTTTTTTTTAAGTTTTAGTTTTTCTGTAACTTTTTAGGCCATTTCCTCATGAATTTATCCGTCCAGCATTGTTCAATTTAGTTTTGCCTTTAAATTCACATCTCAATCCTTCTGAATGTTTAGCATTTTTAAAGGGAGTTGAGTGGGGCTTCCTTTAAACGCAGTTTACTGTTTTCCCTATTTTTATGGACCTTCATTCTCTGTGGAGGGCAATAAAGTGTCTTTAGTGAATTACCCTAAATCCACTCTTACTGCATGCTTTTAGCTAGTTGTTGCTTGTGGTTTTGTAGCAGTTGTGGTTTTACTCAAGGTAGAATAGCTGCTGCCTCCATAGGCCCTTTCAGGGATCCTAAATGTTTCCTCTGCTCTTCAGTGAGAACTGCTTACCAGACTCTGCTGGAAAGCAGCAGTCACATGTGAGGTGGTTTGCAGTCCAATCTGATAAACACAGTGCAATAAAGGGGACAATTAAATATACAAAATAACAAGTCAGGACTGCCCTGATGATCACGTCTATATAACTAGCACTCATCTGACTGCTGCTGACAACAGTTTAAAATATTTGTTCAAATATTTGGAGAATTTCAAAGAAATTGAAAATGTCAGCTGCAGCCTTGATCACTCTCAACCCTACTAGGCAGCACCCTCAGAGGACAGAACAGAGAGTCACGTGGAGGTAGAGACGAGCACACGCATGCAATTGACTACAAACTAGGAGAAAGCATGCTTACTGCAGACTGACCTAGGCTCGCCTGAGTGGGCACAATTCTTTTTTTGTTGGTAGCTGACAGTAGTCACAGAAAAAGTTTGAAGTGAGTTAATTTCTCTCCTCACCACCTCACTACTAGATACAGTGAAAGTAAATCTCAGACCTATATCTGCCACTCACATTTATTAATTAGATATTTATTAGAAAGTACACCTAGGAAACATACCGCAGGCCAGACACTTGTTCTGTAGGATCGGGGAAGACTCAGCTTTGCCTCTTGTCTCAAAAGAGTCACTCAAGGTAAATGCCAAGATGCCAGAGACCGAATTCTGACATCTGTTAGCTGGCATCAGTCAGGCAGAATCCCCAAGGTTAGGGCTTGCTTAGAGACTAAGCCTCTTTAAGGGTAAATTAAGGAAAATGCCTTTCTTTACCCTGTCCATGGGATGGTAGAGAATGGGTCTCACATATATTTATCCAGTCCACATGTCTTGAATAACTTAATTTTACCAGTGAAAGCCCATTTGAAAGTCATCATAATGTCAGTCAACAGGCCAATAAAAACCCATGCAGTATGCTAATTAGCTAGCAGAGTATTGATGGAAGATTGACTGGTGGGTAACAGAAGGGGTTGTGGTAGCTGGGTCTGGATCATGGGCTCCTGATTAAAATGTAGGGGACCCCCCAGGAGTGCCTGATTTTGACAACCACCTGGGCTGTAGCACAGGGAACACACACCTCAAATGTAGTAAGGTAAGTTAAAGACATCTGAAAATTAATATTGAAATGTTTTTTAAATGAAAACAATTATTTTTGTATTCTTAAATGCAGAAAGTAAGACTTGACAGGATTTTCTTGATGAGTGGAGACATGTAATCTAACTTGTAGGTATTGGTGGTTTTTTGACTCAAGGGGCAGTGTCCCTTCCACCCTCAAGATGAATCTGAGGATCTTGGGGGTGGGAATGGGGCAAGAAATGTGTTTATTAAAGATGGTACAGGTTTAAAAATGGTTAAGAAATACTGCTATAGAGTGTTTCCTTAAAATAAAGTCATAAGAGTAAAATTATTATATTCTAAATCCCACTGGTTCAAGATCTCTAATTTGGTCTCAGGCTGGGATGAAGCTTTTTTTGTATCCAGACTGGGAAAAATTGCTAAGCAAAATAATAGTTTAAACAAGATTGGAAGGAACAATTTAAAAGCACTCATGTGTAATTGATATGTCAATTACTAATCATTCATCTATTCATTAAACCCAGTCTCCTAAGGCTTCCTATTTCTTTATGAATATTTGAAATGAGTCAAAACTGCCTGACTTTTAACAGGCTGATTCTGGGCTTTACATGTTTGGATTAGCTTTCCAACCCATTTGATATGTTTATAAAACATGACCATCTTCTGCTCTGTGTGTGTGTGTGTGTGTATATGTGTATATATATATACACATATATATGTATGTAAATTTTTTTTTCAGCCTTCATTCAGAAAAACCTACTCTATGGCACAACCAGAAAGGTTTGTCGGAGACCCAGATACGTGTCTCCTCAGGATGTGAAGGTGAAGCAAACCTGGTACGTGGCATTTGGGGAACTTGGTACTTGGCGTGTATCAGGGCATACTGTGCTGAGTACAGAAAACCTCCTTTAGCGAAAGCATTAAGGCGGTTTACTGGCCGTGTAACTGAATGCCTCAGCACTTTCTGTGCCTGGCCTTTGATCTTTTCAGTCTTTTGCTGTTATAAATATAACTCCACAAAGGGTAATCTAGTGTACATGGTGTTTCATATTTGTGGAGGTGAGTCATCAGGTTAGAGTCCTAGAAGGTCCATGCACGTTCTTCTTCATGGGTCGAACCATTATGCGCTTACCCCAGAATGCATGAGGCGCCAGCTTCCCTCAGCCTTGCCAACAGAGCACGTCATCAAGGTCTTAGAATGTTACCATTCTCATAGGCGGGAAAGAGTGTGTCAGTGTATTTTAATTTGCTTTCTCTTGTAAGTTAGGCTTACTGTTTTTTCCTAACATATAAGGGCCATTTGCCTTTCTTTTTCTGTAGACTATTTGTCTTTATCTATTTTTCTATCAGCCTTTTGGTATTTTTCCTAAATGTAAGAGCCTTTTATTTATGAGAGAGATCAGCCCTTGGTTATAAAAGTTACAAATATTTTCTCTTGATTTGTCTTTTGACTTTATTTATGAAATATTTTGCCAGGCAGAAATATTTATTTCTTTTTTTTATTTTTTATTTTATTTAAGTATATCAGTCTCTTCTGTGTATTGCTTCTGGATTTAGAATTTTGCTTAACTAAAATTCTTTCCTTCTCCAGAGTCTACCCTAGGCACAGTTTGGAAAAATCTGTCGTCTTTCTGGAAAAAAGAGACTAGATCTCTTTTGTTGTCACTCTGACTTAGTCTTCAGGGGTCCACACACAGATGTCACACATCAGAAATAAAAGTGATTATTTTGGTCAAATTCAGACTAAGATTTGAGTGGTTCAGGATCTACCTCCTCCGTAACCCTGAGAGTCTCATGTGTTACTGCAGTGAAGTGCATGGCTCTTCCCTCTAACCTGTGTGACCGCAGCTGGCCGTCGTAGTTCCAGCAGGCAAGTCTGCTCGGGCCTCCATGGCCAACTGGAATTCTTAGGGTGGGTCACTTTCAGAAGCTACTTTTCTGTTTACACAGTTAACAGGGTCACAGAATATGGTCTCCATATTTAGAAATTATAATATAGGCATTTAATGGAAGTTCATAATGGCATTTACATATCAGGTGTCTGGTTTAGTTCCTTACTACCCTTCCATATGATTGGGTCATATTTTTTCTTTGATTATCTTCTTTTGGATACTTTTGTCATTTCGTTTTCCCCCACTACTTACTGTTTTTGTTTTTTTAGGCCCCACTAGAAATTACATGTGTTCTTAGGTATAAGTCGGTTGGTCAATATCTTTGCCCTCCTACCAGCTGATATTAGGACCTTCATGTACATTATTCCATTTACCTTCCTCTAACAAAATTTTTTAACTTCATAAGGCACTGTTATTTAATACTATGAATGTTTCATTAAATTTACTCACATTTTACAAATTTCTTTGTCTTTTTAAATTTCCTTAGATTAAGATGTTGGGAAATTGTGTTTTGTTTGTTTGAATATGTCTTTATTTTGCCCTCAGTCTCGAATGATATTTTCACTGGGTATGGAATTTTCGATTGTAGTTGTTTTCTCTTAGAAGAACATTGATATCACTCACTGTCCTCTTGTTTCCATTGCCGCTTTTAAGGAATCAGCTGTCAGTCAAACTGGCACTTCTTTGCCTAAATCCCCTTTTTCCTCCTCTGGCTACTTTTTTGTTTGTCTTGGTGTTATGAACTCTCCCTATGGCATGTCAGGGTTTGTATTTTTAATTATCCTGTTGCAGATTCTTTGGGCTTCTTAAACTTGTGAGTTGGTGAATCTCATTAATTCTCCTTGAAGATTGCCCCCACCCGGTTCTCTCTCCTCTCTTTGGCTAGATTCAGGCTTTCTCTCTCTTTTCTACGTCTCACCTTCTTCCCTATATTTTTCATCTCCTTATTGCTCTGGGCCACATTCCGGAGAATTTCATTTCTCATATCTTTTGGCTTACTCATTCTCACTTCAGGTCGTCTCATCTGCTAGTACACCTGTCCATTGAACTTCTATCAAGGATTGCATTTTTTATTTCTAAAAGTTCTGTTTGGTCCTTTCTCAGATCTTCTAGGTCCTGTTCTTGCATGTGTTTTTAGTTTGTCTTTTATTTCTTTAAGAAACATAGAAAGAATAGTTGTCTTAGTACTGTGCCTGATAATTTCAGCAACATAAGTCTCCGTGGGTCTGTTTCTGGCTGATTCTTGCTTGCGGGATCTTGCTTAGTTATTTTTAAACGGTGCCATTTTCCTAGGATTGTTATTTGTGGGAGTTCTTTGAGGCTCAGAATGAAGGTTTCATGCCAGCAGAAACAGAAGGTAGACCTATTGTAGGAAGAACAGAGCATTCTGAAGCTGAATAGCAATGATTTAGAATTAGTTTCCCAGTCCTTGTTCCTAAACCCTTTGGGTTATACATGTCTTTCAAAACTCAGATTTTATTTATTTTTATTTTTAGATCATAAAACACTGTCATTAATATTTCTGTAGTAAAAAAAAATATGCATAGTCAGTTTAAAAAGGATATGTAGAGACTACAAGTAGCCTCATAGCAGTTCAAGTAAAATTTCTACTGTCAAATTGAGTTTTGACATCAATTTTATGTTTTTAAAAAATGCCTTTATATGCCATTTACACTTCATTGAGGCTATTTTTAGTAATCATTCAGAGCTCTTTAATAAAAATTTCAGGGGTCTTAAAAGTTTCAGAACTCTTTGAATTTCAAAATCATGGGAAGGGTTTGTGGGTACCGCTTTAATCATATGCTCTCTTCCTTATGTGCAGGAGTTGGGATACAGGCGAGAAATGGATTCCTCAGGCCTGATTGTTTCAGTTTGGGCCACTTAGGCAAAGAACAAAAGTGCTCTCAGAAGGTGGATAGTATGCTTATGTGCTGCTTTTCCCCTCCGCTTTTACAAAATGAGATGCTGAGACTCGAGACTGGTGGTTTTGGCTACCTGTGATAGTCTGCTTGCATCTGAAAACTAAATGTCTTAGTGTTTCTGTTTACATTTTGTAGCAGTGTCACGTTTCCAGGCCCAAAGAGCATCCCAGACCATTGGGACCCCTCGGCTCTGCCAGACCTCGGCTTTAAGGTATGGGACTTGTGCTGGCTTGGGCTGGGGAAGAGAGATAGGTTCTTAGAGATAGGTGAATATGAGCAACTGTCCTGTTTGTTCCACTGCGAAGAAGCTGAGAGGCCAGGGCTTGTGAGAGGGGCAGGGCAGAGGTGTATGTGGTTCCCCCCGCTCAGGTCTTGGGGATTTTAGAGCTGGAGATCATCCACGAGGTAGCTGTGGCCCTGAGGGGAAAGGATATATTGTGGATGGAGGATGGAGCTGGAAATTTTCTAGAAAGAGCAGAAATAAAGAGCTTAAGAGCAGGGCTCAGCCAGTAAATATTAGAAGAAGAAACGAAACCAGGGGACAGTTTGAGTACGATGAAGGACATCTAGAGGAGAAGTTGCTGTTGGAAGGTGGTAGATAGTAGAAGACCAGAGAAGGAACAGTCAATTCAGCAGCTCATGCAGGGTCCGCCAGATAATAGGAGCTGCGCTGAGTTCAGTAGATTGCTCAGGCCAGTGTCTGATGCTGCCCCATCCATGTGGGGCACTTGGACTGGCCTCTGATGGCTGGCCTGCTGCCAAGCACTGCACAAATCAGCTTTTACAATATAACAGTCACTGCCCTGGGAGGACTCATCTCGTTGATTTGTACAAAGTTCACACAGGCACCAACAGCACAGGCAAGACGTGCGAAGGGCTGGGCGAATTGACAGCAGCACTCAAGTGTCAGAGGACGAGGCAGCCATATTGAGGGGATCAGGGAAGGCATCACAGGGTCCACATCTAAATGGTGACTGGTGCTTGTACAGGCGGAGGTGGGAGAAGAATGTAAAAGTTTAGGGGAACTGAATGGGAAGCACCCAGTTCAGGACACGGGGTGTCAGGCGTGTCTTAGATGGAGGTATACATAGATGTGGGGGGCAGGAAGGAGGTCAAGGCTATGCTGTGAGCACCTTGGTCCTGGGGCCGAGCAGCGGCCATGACGGGTGTGGGAGCCTTTGACAATCTCTGGTCTGGCAGGGGCAGGGTTGGTTCCGTACTCCAAGAAGAGTAGTTTGGTGGCTTCCAGTGAGGTGGGAGCAGGGAAACCAGAGTCAGGACTTGCCTTTCAGGAGACCTGTGGACATCCATGCCCAGCCCTGATCATTTAGGAATTTTGGGGGTGAGGTGGTGGTTATAGGGCTGCCCTTGGGGTGGGGGAGGGGGTGGTGTAGAGGGACTCCCCAGAGATCTCCAGATAGGCTATCACTGGATCAGGCCTCGTGGAACTGGGACCAGGGAGGATGGTTAGAGTTTAAGCTGCAAGTGCAGGAATTTGTGGATTGTCACTGTGCGACAGTGTGCCCTTGGTCAGGGGCCCTTTCGGGCCCTTCCGAAGTTCTGTTTCCCAGAGCAAGAGGCTAAGGGAGAGCTGGGCTCAGCTTGGAGGGACATGGCAGCCACGCTCCTGAGTTGCACTGTGCCTGTCCTCCAGCCTGGCTCTTCTGTCGGCACTTGTGGCGTGGGGCACTCATGCAACACTGCTGCCTGTGGCGCGTTCGCCCCCTCTCTACCAAATGTATGCATTCCACATTTATTGACGTTCACTCCGGGCTTGTAGACGGTGTAGTCTGCCTGTGTGGTCAGGAGAGCAGAGACATCCTGGGGACACCCAGGATGGTGTTGATGTAAGCATCACATGCCTGTCCTTCAGGCAGGTTCCACAGCGAACACAAACTGCACACATCCTGGGCCTGGAGAAATACACCTCGGGGCAAAGGGGAGGGGTGATCACTGTCTGGTCTTGCTTCTGCAGTTCTGTCACTTTAGGAGCAGTCTTGGGAAGAGATTGATCTATATTCTACACTTTGACGGTAACATAATAAAAATATTTGCCCCTTGCAGTTGATCACCCTCAGTTCTTCCTCAGAAGAATATCAGAAGGTCCAGAACCTCTTTAATCGTACGCTGCCCTTCTGCATCCAGAAGATTGAGCGAGTCCAGAACCTGGCTCTCTGGGAAGTCTACCAGTGGTATGTTGGGGGCTTGCTCTTGGCAGGCTGGTGACTCTGTACCCTGAGACCTGTATGTGGTAGGCTAGCTGCTTACCAGATGTGTTCTGGGCTTCAGGGACGATCCCAGATAGCAGCTACTGCTTGCCCAGGGCTGCTAGAATCGGGAGCTGTGTCCCAGCTTTCCTGTCTGTCTCATCATCTTTATAGCTCAGTGCTGGCACATCCTCTCAGAGTGAAGAGAACTGAGATATCCCCGTTGACAAAGCCGCACTTACACATTCTGCCTCTCTAAAGATTGACGGGATGGTTCAGCATGTCACCCACACCCGAGGGAACATAAAGCCGTTGTCCTGACAGCCAGAGTGCAGGGGCCTCATTTTTGTGCCTCAGGACCAGCATGTTTTGGGGCACTGTACATATGGGATAGAGATCCGCAGCAGGTCACCATGGGGGGCTTGGGGTCCTGCTTTCCTGTCCTCACAAGAAGTTAGAGCAGTCTCATCTGTACTCTGGGTCCAGTGATGAAATCAGGGTAAAGATGGATGGCCCCCGCAATGACCATCATCCTCAGGCTCCCCCGGCTCAGCTCCAGGTGGAAGCAAGGTGGTGGGGATGAAGTGCACCTGCCTTCCAAAGGCTGGTCTGCTTGGAGAGTTCCAGGAGCTGCCAAAGGCCTTGGGCTGGAGGGAAAAGTTTCCCTCTGCTTTTCACCCAGGGCTCGCTCTCTGCCTTCTCCTTCCCTGGCCCATGGCTGGAGTCTGATGGGCCTAGACCCGTTTATCCTGGTCTCATGCCATTTCTAATAAAATGTGTTTTCTTGGGCGATAAGTACCCTCTGCCTCCAGCACACATTTCTCTCCTGTGATTCTAGGCAGAAAGGGCAGATGCAGAAGAGAAATGAAGGGAAGGCGGTGGATGAGAGGCAGCTGTTCCATGGTACCAGTGCCAGTTTCGTCGAAGCCATCTGCCAGCAGAACTTTGACTGGCGGGTCTGTGGTCTTCATGGCACTTCCTATGGCAAAGGTAAGGGCAAAGGCGGCCTCCAGCAGAACCCTGCCTCACTGCATCGTCCAGGGCATAGGAAACCATTTTAAAGCAATTGACAGTGGTGGTTGTGAGGCGGGCAAGGTAAGCTGATGAGCTGGTTCATACTCGGTGAGGAACGGCCCCTGGCCGTCTGTAGGATGCACAGCTGGCGGCACCCTTTGTCTCACTCCTTGGTGTGCAGCCAGGAGCCTGACCCATGGTTTGAGCAGGTCGGCCCTGCGTAGGCTGGAATTTTGCTTCCCTCAGGGATGGGCCTGCGTCTCTGTGGAGGGGAGGCCCCGGGAGATGGTGGCCCCAAGTCAGGAGAGGAAAGGGGGTATCTGTGCTGTTTTGTTAGAATAGAAATCCGAATACCTCAGATATGCTCAAGTAAATATGTGATTCTAGCTATAATGTGAGTCATCTGCATGTTTTCCTATCTCTTGGTTATTTTTAAAGTTTACTTGGAAATAATTGCAAATTCACAAGAAAATTGCAAGAATAATATCTTTAAAACTGCATGCATTCCTAGGTTTACTTAGATTCATCCGTTTTAATATTTTGCCAGGTTGACTTTATCACCCCCCATTTTTTCTTAACCGTTTGTAAGTAGGTGGCATGCATCATGCCCCTTCACCCTTTAACACCTAAGAAAAAGGACATTATCTTCTGTCTCCACAACATGGTTACTAAATTGAGAAAATTTTATAAGGATGTGATCCTACAATCAGCAGTCCCTATTCCATTCCAGCAGTTAGCCTTAATCCAATGTGATGGCTGTGGCGTCAGGATGCACGTGAGCCAGTGGTAAATCCAAATGTATAGGTGGCAGCTTTCAACTCAGATGCCCAGTAGTTCATAATACTATACACTGGGCTGCCAGTGGCTACAGAGTGGCTCCATGTATGAGATCTTGGTCACCTTCCACACCGACCCTATGAGGTTGGGCATGGCAGTCCCATTTTATAACTGAGGAAACTGAGGTTCGGGGGGTTAAGTAATGTTATATCCACAGAGCCTTAGGATTTGGGTGACAGATTCAAAACTTGAAAGGAGTTTTCTGTCTCAGAGTTTGGTGTCCCCTCTGATGCCCTTCACAAAGGAAGGCTGGAGAAAGGAAGGATGGAGGGAGAGCAGGAGGGACATTTGGTTTCAGAAGCCACTGGCATTGCCTGCTTGACAGGACAGTAGAGCCGCCTCTTCCCAGCTGTGGCTGTCCTCTCAGTGTCCAGTTGAGCCCATACATGTCCTTGCAGGGAGCTACTTCGCCCGAGATGCTGCGTATTCCCACCACTACAGCAAATCCAGCTCAAAGGTGCACACGATGTTCCTGGCTCGGGTGCTGGTGGGCGAGTTCACTCGAGGCAACACCTCCTTCGTCCGCCCCCCAGCCAAGGAGGGCCAGGGCAACGTCTTCTACGACAGCTGCGTGAACAGCATGTCCGACCCTTCCATCTTTGTGGTCTTCGAGAAGCACCAGGTCTACCCAGAGTACGTCATCCAGTACACCACGTCGGCCAAGCCTGCGACCGGGGCCTTCAGCCTGCTTTCCCTGTCATCCTTCTTTGGCTTCCGGGAGTGAACACGAGGACGTTTTATGTGTTTCAGGCTTGTCTTCCTTGAAATAGCTATTTGGGAAAGTGGGTGTTGGGGTTTTTGTTTGTTTGTTTTTTAAACGAAAAAGCTTTTAATGAACTGTTTAATGTTGACTTCTTGATGAAGTTACATTCTTAATCTCTTGCTGATAGTAGTTTTCGGTTTTAAGTCACTTTTGATCTCGGTGGTGGGCTAACCAGTAGTGATTGTAGGCGAGCCCATTACTGCTTTTTACTAGGATGTTAAGCTTTTTTTTACTCTTTGTTGACTTTGCTGCTGATTGGCACCAGTCACAGAGTTTCCAGATACTATTTTATGGATTGGTTTTAATTTTTAAGAATTTCTTTCTCTCCAGTGATTTGATTTTTCAGGATCTTGGTGGCATCTTGTTTTTTTTTTTTTTTTGTCAGAATAACACAGTAGCCTATGGTATGGAAAAGCCTACCTTGTGGCCTAGGGAGGCACAGTCATTGTGTCTGTTGCTCTGGCTCTAATCCAGGCAGCTTTTCTGCTGCTTCTCTTGGGCTTCTGGACTTGGAATTAGGCCATCTGTTACACTGTCAGACAAGTGGCTACTGTGGGTGTCACTGAGTCCCTGCCGGTTTCCCTTTGTCATGGGCACGGTCCATGAATGCTATCCCTATGTCTCTTAAGCTCACTGGACATCTTCTGAATTGGGTTTTATGTCCCCATGAGATTAGAATACCTGTGCTGCAAATGTCACAATAGAGTATGGAAATAAAAGAATATTTATCTGAAGTGGGTGGCGACTGAGCTCCATTCTTCATCGTCTGTGTGTTGAGCACCTGCTGGATACAGGCACTTTTCTGGGTGTCGGGATGTGACAGCTCGTTGGCCTCCGGGGGGCTGTGTGTGAATTTATCATGAAGCTGAAGTTTCAGGGCCCCTCACTTGCTGGGGCCCTGGCTATGGCCATACATTTTGCAGAAGTTACATGTTTGTATTTTTTTCTCTTTCCCCACCTCATATAAGTTCCAAGCCCTACAAAGCCTAGAATTACTCTATCACTGTTGAGCAAACTTGTGGACACGGGGAGAGTGGGTGTGTCCTGTGCGTGTCCTCCACACGTGGCTGGTTATACAGTCTCTGCTGGGCACTGGCTGGCTTTGGCCCCAGGGCAGAGGGTCTGGCGGGATGGCTCCCCATTATGAAGCTGTCTGCCCCCTCCCAGGTGCTGTACCTGTTGGCCTCCAGGTTCAGTTCTCAGCAGCAGGCTTCTCTCCTCACCTGTACCCTTCTCACCCCCTTCCTAATACGATGTGTTCCCTCTCCATGCAGTGCCTCCAGTTCAGTTGATTTTGTCCTGTAGTTCTCAGATCCAAGCTTTGGAACAGGGGCAAGATGACCTGGAACTTGACACAGGTCAACTAAGCAAGCCAGAGAGAACTGAGTTAACTGACCAGAAAAATGAAGAAGTGACAACAATACTACCTTATCCACCATCAGGACCTAGTTTTGTATGATATGATTTTCAGAGCCCCCAAAATATTTCCCACATCCTGATTAATTCTGGAATTTCATTCATTGCTTTTTATTAAGTCGTTGGTCCTCCTACAGTGTAGGTGAGGAAGCCTGAGGCGTGTCAAAACCGTTAAATCAGTGCTCGCCTGCTAAGTCTTACATACAGATGAATTGATGCCATGGTTTTTAACCACCTGGCTTCTGGGAACTGAGGAGTGGGAAACAGGAATGGTCCTTTGGAAGTGTAGATGGGAAGAATGGCAAGAGGAACCTGGGACGGGAAGTGATCAAATGCTCCAGAAAAGTCAAGTGAGCTATGAAAACTGCAGCCACCTATGGATTTGCTGACCTTTGAGAAAGCAAGTCAGGAACTGCAACTACTTGGACTGGAAATTTGAGATTGGGGTGGGGTGCATGTGGGCAGGTTGCAGGGTGGGGGTGGGGAGCTCTTCCTGTGGGCACGGGAGAGGGTGGGCATTGTCCTTGGAAGAAGTCAAAATGACCGTGACTTTCAGAACCTTAGTGCACAGAGGTAGTGGGATCCAGGGCAAGGGTATGTGTAATTGCCACGAAATCGTCTTCAGGGCCCAGCCAAGATAGAGCTGAAGGGTTTTGTGGAGGACCCAGTCAGTACCGTTTCCTGCCATTTCCTGTCCAGTGTTGTTTGGTGTAATCAGTGGGGTTTAAGCAGAGCTGGGGGTGCAGTGGAAACTGGCAGGACTGGGAGTCCAGCGATTCTAGCACATGAGGAAGCCTCTGCTGTGTCTGAAGGTGGTGACCACCTGGATGGAGGTGAGGGAAGCCAATGAACCCGATGAGCGGGGGACACAAGTTGCAGACCAACACTCCAAGTAGGGAGCCAGGTGCTCAGCTGGGCCTTCTCCAGGATGAGGTTTGTGATGGCCACGGGTCAGGAGTGGGCATCAGGAGCGGGGAGACAGGCGGGGTAGTCAGGGGAGGCAGATAGGTCACCAGGAATGGGAATGGATGGCTTTCTCCAGTGACTCATTCCTGGGCCAGGCATCTCAAAGGGGCTTGGTCCCAGAGATGAGCAGGTGGTGGCAGCAAGTGTGTGAAAAGGCCATGTGATGGGCTGGTGGGACCTCCCAGAGGATGGGCAGCAACTAGGCCTGGGACAGTGCTGGGGAACAAGACAGCCCTTCTCCAGGGAGGCCAGAGAGAGATGGGGACTCTCCAGGGGAGCCCTTTGAGGGAAGCAAGGGGTGCCCTGGGCTGGAGGGGAGAGGACTGTGCAGCAGAGGTAGCGTTTTCAGCTGTGGATATGTGGAGACCTGTTTTGCCATTTCTCAGGAAACAGCCAGAACTTTCTAAAGGCGGGTCACCTCCATGCTGATGGATTCCTTCTGTTATCAATGTGACCGTCAGCCCCTTAACGTTGCTCAGGTGTCAGATAGAGGATGGGGTCTTTGATCTAGGTCAGCCTCCCTGTTTTACAGATGAAACGGGCACAGGGAGGTAGAAGGGCTGGCAGCCACGACCACACGGCTGCTAGTAGTAGGTCTGGGATTCACTTTGCAAGTTCTTTGTTGAATTTGAGCTTCTCGGCAATACAATACTTTTCACTCAAATTTACCTCTATATTTTGATTGATTAAAATTAAAAGATACACTCTTTAAAAGAAAAAGTACTCTTCAGCCTCAGTTTTCTGTACATTGAAACTTACTATAGAGTTGGTATTACCCCATCTTGGAAAATCAAAGCAAAATAAAGCTTTTAAGCCACTTTTGAAGTTGAGCTGCTGATGAATGTCATTCTCTAAGTCAAACACCACAACACACCAGAAGCTAAGAAGGCCCATAAGCTGGTGCTGTCAGGACAGCTTACCTGAACGTCACTGTGTCCCCCGCCCACAGATTCCTTCCTTCCTGAGGCCAGGACTTCCTTCAACACCTTGAGTTCCCAGTCATTTTGTCAGAACTACATTTTTGCTTATTTATCAGCAATCCCTTTTTGAGAAAGGTGGATCAGTGGTTCAAACACCATTGGCAAAGTCGAAACTAAGTGCAGCAAACATTTATTAAGCATTTAGGACATGTTATGTAAATGACTTCTTTTATACTTGCATTCCAGACACCCTTTCAATGGCTAAGGCGATGTCTCCCCAAATATCTGAATTTCCACATGAAAGTTTTCCTCGAATTAGGGGGTGCCCTCTTAACTGTCAGCGGGAGACAATCTTGATGTAGACACCATTTTTCGGACCTAGGGCAGATTTGGATTCTAGCTGCAGTGGCACCTACAATAGAGGAGATTAAAATATTTGTCACAGTTACACATCGACAGGAAAACTTTCTCAGAACCGGCCCTGAAGCAGGATTCTGGAAAGTCGGCTGAGGGATACCTGGGCCAGGAGTGAGCAAAGCAGCGTCCCCAGCAGGACCTTGAGAAGCCAGCAGGGCTGTCTCTGGGACTGGGCACTGGGGCCCCAGCAGCACCAGTGTTCAACCCCCTTTCCTGTGTTAATAAAATCCTGCGGGTGAGAAGGGTACTTAGCCCCACGAAGCCTGAGTAAGAGGTGCTTGCGGCTCACTTTGCAAATGAAGAAATGAAGGTTCAGAGAGGCCGAGTGAGTTGTCTAAGGTCACATGACCAGAAAGGGGAAAGCAAAGCCACGAACTCATTTCTCATTTCCCTTCCTGGTGCCCAGCCAGTAACTGAGCAGCCCCCTCTTTTTCCCAGGGGCTTTGGGGGAGAGCAGTCTCATACTGTTTCCTGTTCGTGCATGCTGTGGTCTGGCCTCACTACCATTCAGAAAGCTTTCCTTATGCCCAACTTACAAGGCAAATCAATGGTGGACTGGGAACTTGGAAGGAAAGCCAAATACGTGAGAAGCAGGATGTCCCCTTAAGCTGTGTGTAAAATGATAGTTCAGTGGCTATTGTTGAAGCCTTTTGAGGAAAGAAGACTCACTAGCCTTCAGATGTCTTTCGAGGTTAGAGTTAGATGGGAGACCAGTTTTACAACCAAGAAACTAGATAGTTTAGACCTGCAATATCCTGTACAGTAGCCACGAGTGCATTTAGCTGCTGAGTGCTTGAAATGTGGTTAGTGTAAACGAGGGGCTGAATTTTTTATTTAACTTTCATTAACATGTAAAGAGCCACACATGGATAGCGGCTACTGTATTACACAAACTTGAAACACCACAGGACTTCAAATAAGGGAGAACTCAGTGGGGCTGGCAAAGTCAGGGAGGGCTTCCTGGAAGTGATGCCTGGGTAGGGCAATGAATGGGAAAAGCCCTGTGAGCAGGACTTCTCAGAGGCCACTTTGGGATATGAGGCAATACCAAATGACTTAGAGGATGGGAATGGACTGGGAGCAGGAAGCAAGAGGGATGGCATTCCACGTCTGGGCAGCAGCTCGAGCAGGCAGGGAGAAGTGGGTGGACCTCTCCGAGTGGGAAGTTGGGGCAGGGACTATGAAGTGGGCTCAGATGAGTTCTCCCTGGACCCAGCAGGCTTGGGACTCACGGCTGGCTTTTGAGCTGGGGAGTGCCAGGGTTAAGCTGTGTTTGGGGACATTGGTCTGGCTGCTCTACCGTTTATCAAGATCAAGTGTAATTGAGACAAACTCCAGAAGGAAGTCCTACACACCTGAATCCCTAGGGCAGTCAGGGCCTGCTTTCTCTCTCTGCCCCTTCATCTGTCTTGCTTTGGCTCTGTGCTTCCAATTTGTCTCTCCTTCTCTTCAGCCTTGACCGTCAGACCCCTGTGGACATTTTCACATCCAATACCATAATCTTTTGTACCCCAACTAAACTCATTATTCCTCCTGGACCGGTTTCCCTTTTTTTCAGGGGCAATGCCACTCTCTGGAAGTTGTCACCATCCCTCAGCATGTCCTTATTATCTGTCCCCAGTGAGGGGTTCCGAAGAGGCATGGAGGAGAGCAATGTTCCAGTTGTGTCGGGAATGGCTAAGGTCGTGCAGAGAGGCTGCTGGATGTAGAGGAAAGAGGGAGGGCTTGGGCTTGGGAGGGAGCAAGATCTGGGTCGAGCGCTACTTTCTTCACTCTGGCTAGCCAATCATTCGCTCGTTAATGTTTGTCGAATGAATGAGTGAGCCTGGCATTAAGCTGGGTGCTGGAGCGTCCACTGACGAATATGGTCCTTGTCCTCATGGAGTCTGCAGTCCAACTATGTGACCTTAGGCAAGTTACTTAACCTCTTTGAGCTCTTCGTCTGAACATTGGGAATAATAAAACCTATTCTGCGGGATTACTGGGTTCTCTTTGCCAAAGAGGGAACAGCTACAGAATCACGAGCCCCAGCCCTGCTGTACAGAGAATAATAACAACAACCAAAGAACAACAATAATAACAACTGGGTGAGCAGTCCTGAACCCAGAGCAGCGGGGCTCACCTGCAGGGGGCTCACCTGAGTCTCGGGGCAGACTTCGAACCGGAACTTCCGGAAGACGTGGAGCAGCGTCAGCTTGACCTCCAGCAGCCCCAGCCTCACGCCGAGGCAGCTCCGGGGACCCGCTCCAAATGGCAGGTAGGTGAAGGGCCGCCGGCGCCGCTGGGCCTCCGTCGTGAACCTGTGGGGCAGCGCCGTCAGGGTTGGCCCAGGACACCCGTCACGCTTCCTGTGGTGTCTTCGGCCACTCGGTCTGGCAGAGGGTCCCCTACATTCGAGGCCATGCTCCTACCAAGCGGCCTAAACCCCACCGAGGTCAACAGAATCCTGTTTTCTCATGGATCAGTCCGTGAGGCTCTGGAGCTGGTGGCTGCTAATCCACGAGCTTCCCGCAAAGTCTCTGCTGAATTAAAAGAATCCCCTAGAAATTCGTTGCGGCCCTCCTGCCCTCCCCTTACGAATTCATTGCGTTGTTAACGAGCCTTCGGGCCCACTGCACACCAGAAGGATGAGAGTCTCAAAGAAACCCCAGCCCTTACCTGCACCCCTGGCTCCAGCTTCCCCATCAGCCAGAGGGTGGCGCCAGCCATCACGCACTTCCTAAGGAGAGTTCTGGGGCACTGGCCCTCCTCCCCAGTCCTCCCGAGGGCCAGGTCCCGCCAGTTTGTCACCCTCGCCTACACTTGCCTTTCTGGTCCTAGCGGTGAAATTGAACGATTGGAGGCTGTGGTAATGAACCCCTGGAAGCCCTTCCTCGGAGGAGTTGCCTGTCTGCTACCAAACGGCAGCATGAGCGGCGTGTTTGTGACATTGGGACATAGCCAGCTCACTGCTTACTCCCTCTGGACTTTTCCGGGGCCCAGGAGCCCTTGCCCCACCCTTTTTCAACCTCATATTAATGCACTTTTTGTTTCAAAGGTGCTGCTGTAAGCTCTGCAGCCACTGTTTACGGTGCTTGATCTTTGCGGTGTTTCCAGAAGCCGCTGCGCAGCAGGGTGTATTTATCTAGGTCTCGCTGCCCGCTGCCCGCTGCCCAGGGTTTCCCAGTGACCGGGTTGGCAGTTCCACAGGAAGCTGGAAGCGCTGAAGGTGCTTGGCCCGCCCTCCCCTGGCCAGATCGCACAAGGAAGGGATATGGATGGATTCTGATGAGCAGGGGTGCGGATGCCCGCTCAGTCATTCTAAGTCCGGGAGCCTAAGTATGAAATTTAGATAATAGACCAAATTCATGTGAGGTACAGGAGGGAGATCCAGGCCCACCGTGTTAGCATAGCTGGATCTCGGGAATTCCTGGAGAAATTTGGTTGATACTCTTTGTTTTGAAACAGGTTCCAATTTTTAAAAAAGGAAAGGACGTTTTGTCACTTTGATTCCTGTGTCCTGTTTCTTGGCTCGAACCGACAGAGGACACCCATTTGAAATTGCCTTGCTCCTCGCATACAGTGCTGCTGAAATGCTAACTTTCTGGATTCCCTCGGGGAATTTTAAAGAATGGTGCAGTTATTTCCTTCAGAAATAATTATGCCTCGCCAACCTCTGATTGCCGAATTTTGACTGTCTGGGGGCTGACTTTACTAAATCTTTACCGAATCTGTGTCTCTCTGCAGCCGCCTCCAATCCCCTTACACTCACGGCCCTCAGGGACCCATTCGAAGGGGCGGTGTTTACCTCTCCGGGTCGAAGGCCTCGGGGCGGGGCCAGTGCTCCGGGTCGCGGTGCAGGGCGCCCACGGCCATCTCGACCACGGTGCCCGCGGGGATGCGCTGCCCCAGCACTTCGCAGTCCTTTGCCGCCTCCCGCGTGAACCTGCGGCGACACACGGGTCACCCCCGCCTTGTTGCAGAGCAGAGATGAGAGCCCGCAGGCGGTTGCACCGGGCAGGGCAAAGCGGGGTCTAAGTTTGAGGTGCAAATGAGGCTGGGGGCACAGGAGGCCCAGTCCTCTTCCCTGGGTGACCCCGATGGTGACCAAGCCTCACCCCAACTCCTCTAGGCATAAACCCCTCTATTGCTTAGGACCCGCATTCTCTAGACGCTCGAGACTCCCTTGGTCCTTGGTGAAAATGCATGTGACCTTTTGATCCTTCGTTCATCCATACGGCCTGAAGAGCCCATTCATGGCTGATATTGGGGCACAGAGACACCCTTGAAGGGCTTGTTTGGGGGGAGGGGGAGGCTTACAGGGTTATTCCCCTGGGCACACCCTCCCTCATCATCTTCCACAGTCAAGCCTCTTTTAATTGCCCTCACCCACCCCCATGCTTCTTTACCTAAGGGAATTTTGGGTTTGAAAATCGGTTCCCCATTCACTGTCTAGGTTTCTGTGGATAACTTCTACTAGAGAGGAGAATTACTGGTCAGATTGTTTATTTTATCAAATAGCCACAACATAATCCTGTGTATGTTGTATTTTTAAGGGTTAGACTACCTTTGTTTGCATATGAACCTTCAATTTCTGGAAGAATACCTAAACTTCTTCTGTTGTCTCCTGTAGGGGCCGGGACTGAGGTGAAGGATGGCAGGGGGCCGGGTGTGCCACTTTTTCTTTGGATCCTTCCGTATTGGCTAGGGTTTTTCATTTTAAGTATAAGCCTATTATTTTCATAACATAAATAATTATTTTTAAAAATTAAAAATAATCTATGCTGGCTTTTACTTTAAGTGCTAGGACTGGGCATCCCTAACTATATTAGAGGAGATAAAATTATTACACTAATTACCATTATACCGTTTCTGCTTATAAAAGAAGTTAAGAGCAACCGACAGCTCCTTGCAGCATCGATCGCTCTGTTATGAGCCTTCGATATAAGAACCGGGAACGTGGAAGACCAGGGCTGTGGGACCCCCATCCAGATCCTAAGTCGCTCATGTAGTTAGCACGCGCTTGGAGCTGGTAGCAAAACACCGGTGCTCAGGTCACAACAGACATGGGGGGCCTCTGATGGGTGCAGCCTCAGTCCCAGAGGGATCAAACAAGGCGGTCCTCTGACACCCCTTCTTCTTCATCTTTATCAGAAGTAGCTGGGACCTGGATGCGAGACCCCCTAAAAGCCGTATAACTGGGCCTTCCCTTCCATACATGGTTGGGCTAGACTAGGCTGCATAAAAGGCCAGAAAAATCTGCTGAATTATACTGCATAGGATCCTGGATTCTGAACATTAATAATAACTCGACAAGAATTGTTACCTTTTCTGTGGGGCTGTTTTTTATCTCATTGTTACTCACTACACTCCTGTGGGGCAGGCGAGGCAGGTGTGTGTGTGTCCACTCAACACCCAGGAGACAGAAGCACAGAGCAGGACAGGGCTTACTCAAGATCACACAGCAAACTAAGGGCCGGGCCCAGGCTGCCTTAACTTTCTGTCTAGACCCGTTCTGTCATTAAACGGAGCACTGGCACTACATGTGACTTGTTGAGAGATTTTTAACACATTCATCCAGATCCTCTAGTTTCTGTCCTGCCCTCAGGTGAGATCGCCAGCATGCCGGTTCCTTAGAGCAGTGACTTTCCTGACTTCCTCTTACACAGTGCTGTTGATAAAGAGTCAGTAAGAGAATTGGCCACAGCGTTTTGGTGCTGAAAAGAGCCTGATGGCTTTGTCACTCAGCACGTCATCTATTCAAGGTCTCATGTGATGAGTTCGTGATTGAGTTTAGATCCAGGAAATGATGTGTCTTTGATGAGTTTATACACTTCCCTCCCACTGGCCAACACGACTGTTGAGCTCAGCTGGGTTCACTTGGGCCAGGAGCCGCAGCACGGAGGCGAGCCCGACCCTGCTTCCTGGCCATCTCCGGGGCCCCATAAAGGCTTCTTTCCTTTCAACAGCCTTTGTTCTGTTTTCTCCCTGAATGTCTTACTTTGAATTTCACTTTAATGTGTAGAGCGGCTGCCCACAATTCCCTTGGAAGGAAGCCGGAGATAAATCATTAAAAAATGAAGAGTGGGTACAGTTTGCGGCTCCCCCAGATCAGGCAAAGCCCATAGATTCAGTCTTAACACTGGCGTTAGGAGAAGGTGCAAGCTGCCAGGACGCGGCTCCCAGACCGGGAGACAGAAACCACGTGTGCTTGAGAACCGGCGGTTGGATGCACGCCCTGGAATCCCCTGTATTTGCTCTGGGTCTGAACATTTGGACAATATCTACAAACACACTCTCTAGTGATGTTTTTCGGTTTGGAATATAATTTTAAGATACCTTCACATAGTCCACATTGTCTCTTTTAAAATGGCAAAAGGTATCTCCGTATGCTTTATGTGGTATATTAATCCGTAGACAGGCCGGTGGGATTTATGAGATGCAGTTAAATGCTTTGTGTTGTTTCTCTTTCTAGAGCCTGAAATCTGGCCACTGTTTTACCCTCGAAGGACCTGAGAATCGGAGTTAAGACCCCATGCTTCATGAGATGCCTCATTTAGGGGGAGTTTGGAAAAAAAAAAAAGAGAAAGCAGAAGACCTGATTCCCGCTCTCAAGGCACCGACAGGTTGGTGTGGCTGGATGGGCCTTGGAGATGTGTTGTGGAGAGGTTGAAATGTGTCCAAGGATATAACGCGCAGCACTATTACCATGGAAAGAGCTGGGGGGCGGGGCAGGGAGGGACAGGGGTGCTGTGGCTGGGTGGGGCCGCCTGGCGTGGTGAGTCTTGGGCTGCAACTCTGAGGATGGGATGGATGTGGGTTATTGGGGAGCAGGAAGGCGCATCTCAGGCCTTGGAGGGCTCCCTGGAGTGTCAGCTCCAAGGACACGGGTTTTATATGTGGCCGATTTCCTAGTGCTTGGCACAGATCCGATGCCCAATGAACAGTTGCTGAATGAATGAATAAATGGACAGGGGGAATGGATGGCAAAAGCCGGGGTGTGGGGTGAGGTGCGGGGCTGCGGGTTTACCTGAAAGCTGGCGGGTACATCCTCAAGGTCTCTGCGATCACCATGTCCAGGTAGGGCAGGCCTTCCTGGAGGCTGCAGAGCTCGGGGGTCGCCTGATGGAGGGGTCATGACAAGGGAAGAGCGTGGAGTTAGACCGAGTCACACACCCTTCTGTCTTTTCCATTAACCTTAGAGTCCTGCTCCAGTTTTAGCAGATACTTAAATGGGAACCTCAGAAAATCAACAACAGTGGTCACTACCCACGATGCATTCGATTAGCGTGTTGCATATTCTCTCGTGCAAAATATTCTGTTGTGCTTGTTTCATGGTGCTGTGTGTTCCTGAGAACAAGCAGGCCCGGCCTGGGAGCTGGGGGTCTTTGAGAGTCATGGAGAAGTTGGGTAGTAAAACACCGCTGGCATTTATTGGCAGCTGACGACGTGGCAGGCTGCGCATTGTAAAGACACGGCCTTGTTTGATCCTCCCAGCACACCAACCAGACCCTGTTCTCCCTTCTCTTAGACGAGGAAACTGAGGCTCAGAGAGGTGGTCACGCACGTGGTAATCGGTACATTGTAAAGTTAAAAGACAAATAGTGAAATAGCAAAAGAAAGAAAAAGTTAGCAACATTTATGAAGGATCGACAGCAACAAAAACCAAAGACCTACGAAACCTGGCAAGAAGAGAAACTCAGCAGAAAAAAAAAACAAAACTCTTAAGAATATGAAGGGGCAAAACACAGAAGAAATACGCCTTGTCCGGATAAGTAATACAAATTAAAACAATGAGAATCCATTTGTCACCCATCAGGTTAGGAAAAGTTGGGAAACATCGATTAGATGCCAGGGGGTGAAGGTGTGGAGACAGCCGTACCCTATGTTGGGGACCCCGGCATCCTCTGGATGACATCCACTGGAGTGACACTGTACCCCTCTGGCCCTCCCCTTGGAAGGAAACGGTGTCCTTCGAGGACCCGCTGCACGGAGCGTGCCCTGGCCACAGAGCTGTAAAGATCTTTGCAGGGTCGCAGGCTGCTGTGGATTTGGGGGTGGTAGGCCCATGGGAAGGGCGAAGCCTAGCTCAGCTCCCTGGACCCTGTCCCAGACAGGGCCACATGTGCGGGCCGGTGGGAGGGTCCCTGGGCACCGGTGAAGGTGACTCCCCTAGCCTATCCAGTGTCCCCACACCCGAGGGAGCGCCCCTTGGGGGAGCCTACCGCTCCCTCTCTTTCTCCCTCCTATTTTCAATAGTTGGGTTTGTGTTCGTCTTTTCTGGCCCACGAGTCACAAAATACAAAGTGTGTCATTTCAGTGATTCTACATCTGAGTTAAATGCTCTGATATATTACATTTTAAAGTGGCATTGCACGATATAAAGATGAATGGAAAAATCCATGCGAATACTGTCAAATTTAGATGTTTCTTTACTTAGAATGACAGTAAATAGAAAATAAAAAGCACTGTGACAAGTTAAGACTTCAGAAAAAGAGCCTCTATGTATACCGTTAATGGCACTTGTCCTGCTTTTTGAATAAGAGGTGCCATATTTTCATTCTGCATTGGGCCCAACAAATTATAGAGTTGGCCATGCTGGCTGGTTGATTGGCCCAGGGGCCTCTGACCCAAGGGGACCAGTCTGGGAATTTGGATTTGGGGCCGAGAAAAAGGAGATTTTCTCCAGCAGATCAAAGCTGGACACGGGCGAGTCATGATCTACTGGTGGCCACTTTCTGCCTGTGGACAAATGGGCAGAGCACACCAGCTGGCTGTGAGAAAGAAAGAAGAAATGAATTCGACGTGCAGAGAGAAGCAGAGGCCAAGGACAGAGAGTGACCATTTCCTGGTGTTGCCTAGAGGTCCAGTTCCCACTTGCCTCTTGGTCCCTTCCATCAATTTCTCATTTGGGGCCTAAGTTAGCAACAACGGAATTCTGTTACCTGCAACCAAAGGAGTCTTAACACATGCAGAAATGTAAAAAAGAAAAAACGAATAATGAGAAGAAACGGTGGTACCACGCGCCGAAATATAGAACTATATCTCGAAAGCAAAAAGACACCACAGTATGGGGGCAATGTCGCTAACGGGTGAATGGTATTGGTTCAGCAAACAAAATCGTATGGCTTGGAGGCTGTCAGCGTTCGAAAGAAAACGTTTTAAGATCAGCTGAGAGAAATTTGTATCGTCAAGTCAAAGTCTTCATTTATTCTTTTCTTGGATGAACTGTTGATTGTGCTTCTAAGCTTTTGGCTCAAGATACACATGTCGACATCAGCTTGGTCCAGCCATTCTTCCTGTGACCGAACATTAGATGCTGCAGGATGGCTTTTAACATATGTGAACGCTGGGCCCTGTCCCCCAGGGAATTGATTGTTGATCTGAGGGGGGCCTGGGCATCAGATCTGTTTTCAAAGCAGGCCCCGCCCCCCCACCCCCCGGAGGTTCTAATGTGAAGCTGGAGCGTTGTGACCACTGTGTTAGTCTTCTGTCTGTCTGTGACCTACCCCAGTGATGCCCTCTGCTGGAGGCATGAATGAGTGAGGTGCAGGGAGGCACAGGCTTCCACGTCTTAACCAAACCCGGGCGAGGCAGCACAATTCAAGTCCCTGTCCCACTTACAGATGGGGAGAACTCTCTTTCCGCAAAATTGAGGACAAAGAGGTCCTGAGCCAGTTCTGCCAGCAGAGGGCAGCAAGCGTATGGCAAATGGGGACTCCCCATGAGGCTGGGCCCCTACTCAGAATCGCAAACCCAAAAGGACCTTAGAACTCATGAACCCAAATTCTTCATTATAGAGACGAGAAAAACGAGACCCAGAGAGGAAAGCTTGTGAATCTCAAGTCACACCAATAGAATTTGGAGTACAAAACCCAGGTTTTCTCCACCTGCCCACTGCGTGTCAGATCCTGGGCAAGGCTCTGGGGATCCGAAAACGGTTAAGTCTCTGTTCCACGGAGAAACAGACTTCCAAGCAAATCATTCCACTGAACGTGGAATGTATGATAGAATGGGCTTAGGAATGGGACATATAGTTCATTCATTTACTTTGGGAGCTCATTCATTTGCTTATTCATCGCACAGAGATTTGGTACATACTAGGGACCAGGCGCTGTACTAGGCACAGTGACATCAGAGTGACATCACCCAGTGACCCTTCTTGCCCTCTTGGAGCTCACAGTCTATCTCAGGATGCAAACCAGTGGTGAAGGTTATAGAGTGGCGAGCCCAGGAGCTGTGGCAGAACAGACAAGGGACACATGCCCCAGCATTTGGGGTCAGGGAAGCCGCCAGGAGGGAGCAGTGTCTAAACTGAAATCTTATGATGAATGAGAGTAAGCCAGTGAAAAGTGGGTAGACTCGTTTGGATGCTGGTTCAAAGAAACCAATCTGAAAAAAAAAAAAATCATGAGCCAATCACAGGACCTTGAACCCTGAGAGGATATTTGACGAGCTCAGGAAATTACAGTCCATTTTGTTTTTAGTGTGATGATGGTGTGGTAATCATGTTTTAGAAAAGAGCCTTTTTCTTTTAGAGCTACATGCTGAAGTATTTACAGATGACATGATGTCTGGGATTTTTTTTTTTTTTAAATGGAAGTGAGGAAGGGTGGGGAAAAACATGAAACTCGAGTGGCCGGAAGCTGACACTTGTTGAAGCTGGGTGATGGGTACACGGGTTCACGCGGTGATTCTTCCAATTCGCGTAGGTTAGAGTTTTCCTTCATAAAAAGCTGAAGCATTAAGTAGAAATTTAAACAACAGCGTGTGAACAGCCTATGCAAGGCTCTGAGATACGTGAAAGCATTTAAAATGGTTGCGTCAGGCCAGCTTAGCGGGAAAGGTGCCGCTCTGAGCTGCATTTTGGGGGACAGATGGCCGTTCTCCAGGCACAGAGGCAGACAGGCCTCCCGTGCAGGGCACTGATCAAGTCAGTGAAATGTGGTGGGTGTGGTACGTGGTGGTGGAGGGCTGTCAAGTAGAAACACAACCGAAAAGATAGTTACGTTATCTGGGTGCTGCGTATTTTTCTTTGCCTTTTAGAGAAAGCTAACAAAGAAAACGACGTCATGGGGGTAGAATTCATTTCAGGTGAAAGGGAGAGGAAGGGGAGCTCAGTCAGGGAAGGTCTCTGCCGTGTTAGGACGGGCTGGCCGGCTCACCCCAAACATCTGAAACAGAAGCAGCTTCCTTGCAGGCAGGAGGCTGGGAGCTCCGGGCTGAGCTTTCCGGCCCAGCCTGTCCTGTGCTGTCACCCGGGGCACACTCAGGCCCTCCCTCTGTCCTGGTGACAGAGGGTCTGCTTGTCCTGGAATGTCAAGAGCACTTGGGGAGTCTGAGCAGAATGTTCTCTAATTTCAAGCCAGGAAGCATGTTAAGTGTCTGTGCTTACAAAACATAATATTGAAAAGTGGTCCCCACGGCTTCTCCCTGACTCCCGTTGCATGGGCCAAATTACTCCGAATTAGAATCGGGAGGACTCCTAAAATCCACCCGTCCTGCCTCGCACCCAGCGAGGCTGCCCATGCAGGCTCTCTCCCTGACCTTGGCTGTGCCTTGGAGCAGTCGCCAGGTCCTGCCCTGGGTTCCATCCTGGATCCATCACCCATCAGCCATGGCCTTGGGCCAGTCGCCAAGGCAACATCAATATGTCACCTGGTCTGTAAGTTGGGGTTTTGATGATTCTCCACCCATGTCACAGGGCAGGACAAATGAGACAGTGAAGTTGAAAGGTCTCTGGAAACTGTAATGTATCAAACAAGCAGATAACACTTCTGTTTGAATATATTCAGTGGCAGGGAGTTAACTTCATCATAAGGCTCTCTGTCGTATGTATTAAACCCCTCTATGATGACGTGTCAAGGAAGAAGGCAATTCTAAAATTCGATGGAATTTCTTTCAGCTGGAGCTTATTCCATAAAATAAGTAACTGTGCCCTTAGAAGTTTGAAAATAAATATTAACTATTTGCTAATATTTAATATTGGGAAATAGCGATTTAATATTTAATTATTAAATATGGGGAAAAGTAGATATTAAAAAAGTAAACTGATTTTTTGCCTCATGGTTTACAGTCTCAACCCAGAGTTCTTTAATTTTCAGGGAGACTGTTTCATCTATATTTGATTTTCAATGGGCAGTAACTTCTAATTTTATTTCTAAGGTTCTTGGCCTCTTAGTCTTTCTGTCATATAGTTTATGATCTATAAATCAATATTTAAATGCAATAGATAAACATGATGGTTAAGGGCACTCCGTGGAAAATCCATTGATAAATTCTTTAAATAGGAAAAAATACTGCTCTCTCCTATTAATCTCACTTTGCTACATTTAGATTTTTATGTGCCATTTTCTCTGAGAACTAGACACACACACGCGCGCGCGTCCTAAGTCACTCACACGTACACACGCACCACAGATATGATGTGGGGTATAAATGAGAAAAACAAAAATGTCCTTGCTTTCAAAAAGATTTTTCCTAGAGATTCAGGGACCTAATAGAAAAATTAACATTTCCCTATTTTGCTAAAGGAAATAGAAGTGGGGGCGGCTTCAGTTTTGTTCCTCCCAAGCAGTAGCAACGGCAGCATCAAATGGTATTGATAAGCACGCACCGTGAATGCCGGACGTCGTGTGCTATAAAGCGGGCTGAATCATGCCAGCCCTTGCCCTCCAGAAGCAGGGGACTTGAAATCCCTTACGACATGGCATTTTAGCACAGGGACAGCCATGGGCAATACAGCCACATGAAGAGTAAAGATTTCCATCTGCTCTGATTCTCCAGGGGACATAAGACCATCATATGAACCCAAACCTTGGAAAATGTGGCAACTCTGGCTTTGCCCCTTGCCCACCAACCCGGAAGGAAAGCCCCCGCCTTCCCACCAGTCTCCAGGGTGAGCGCTGAGTCCTGAGGGCGAGGCCTGAGCGCGGGCCAGGCTCCTCACTGTCCGGCTCTCTAAACCAGCTCTGGCTTTTTGGCTTTGCGATTCCATAGATGTGTCTGAGTGAGCCGTCTCCGGCTTAGCGGGGGAAGAAATGGGGGACGGGGGTTACGAGGGGGGCAGGGACCCTTCCGTCAACATCACTCTAGCCAAGGCCCAGAAAGTCCTACCTGCTCGTTTAAAGAATTTGGCAGATTTGGATGTCAACGTGCATCCATACCTTAGAAACAGTCATGAGAAGAATGTATGAAGCATCTATTTATATCCACTTTAAAAGGAAAGAGACAGAACCCACCTCACATAAACACGTGGATTATTCCAGGTGCTCTACTCCGAGCCTAGGCCATTAAGGGATTAGGGGAGAAGCTGTCATGAACGAACATAAACCAGGCCGTGTGTGTGCAAACACACACACACGCGCACACACACGTCCTCATGGTGTCAGCCGTCACCACCACGGTCCTGGGTAGAGCTTTATTTAGAGTGCTGACCCTTTGCAGGAATTCCTGTTCCCGGAGATCTAGGATAATAACAGCGCTCCGCCTCCTCCCTTACTCTACTGCCTACCAAAGGATTTTTGCATGCATTCTGTCATTACACATGCACTGTGGGGTAGGTAGGGCCGTTTTTGTCGCCTGTCTTATAGATGAGAAAACAGATTCCGAGAGGTCTGTGGCTCGTCCAAGGTCACACAGCTAGGAAATGGCAGAGTCGGGACTAAACGCAAATGTTCGGGCTCTGAGGATTTTCCATCGTGCCACGCTGCTAACCATCCTTCCCACTCTCCTTCCCGCTCTCCTTCCCCCTTCCCACCTCCCTCGCTTCTTCCCTTTCCTTGTGTACGTTTTGTGGAAAAATAATATGCCTACAGAAGAACGTAACGCAAACAAAAATGTGTAGAGCTCAGTGAATTTTCACAAAGTAAGCATTCCCTTGTGACCAGCATCCAGATCAAGACGCAGAGGGTTTCCAGCACTGCAAAGCGCCCCGTGCCCGCTGCCCGTCACAGCCCCCCACGGGGGTAGCCGTCCTCCTGACTTCCGACACGAGAGATGACTTGTGCCTCTGGAACTTTTTGTATAAACGGGCTACCCGGTGCGTAGGCTTTCACGTCGCCTTCTTGTGTTCGGTTCTGTGCCTTTGAGATCCACCCGTGGAGTGGTGCCGAGATGCAGCGTGTCCGTTCCCGTTGTCGTGGGGACATCTGTGCCTCCTTTCAACTGTGGGTGGACGTTTGGGTTGTTCCTAGTTTGGGGGTCGTTATGAGTGAAGCTGAACATTCTTGTGTGGCTTCTGGTGCAGCTATCTACACGTTTCTGTCGGGCAAGTATATATGGAGAGATATATACATATCTAGGAGTGGAATTGCTGGGTTAAAAGCGAAGCGAATGTTTAGCTCGAGTAGATATTTTGAACGGTTTTACAAATCGGTTGTCCATACGGCCTGAAACTTGAATCGTGAATCAGTTGAGAAGCAGCTTGTTAACATCTCGGTCCCCTCTATTTACTCACTGAGGGTCCCTCCCCGCCTCCCACTGCCTGCCCCTTCCCCCCGGTGTGCTGCAGTCTGACCGCTGTCACTGTTCCAGGAAAAGGCTGAGAGAAAAAAGGTATTTTCAGAGCTGATTTATTTATTCCTATAGTGTGTGTACATGGTGCGTGTGTGTGTGGGGGGGGACAAATACGATAGATCTAATTCCCTAATTTAAAAATTTTGTCCCAGTTGTCAGACACGAGCACTCATAAGCATAAAACACACTCTACAATCAACTAGATTCGAGTTTTTTTTTTTCATTATCTGATGTTTTGTAATATTTAGGATTCCGTTCTTTCTATTAGCATGAAATAACCCCTAAGTAAATGATGGTTAAGTCATCCAGCCACTTTCTCTGCGTGGGGGAGAGAGCGTCTCCCGTTTAAGTCGCAGAGAAATTCTTTGAGTTCACTCTCTCCCCAGGCGGACACCGAGTACCTGACATGGGGGGGTGGGAAGAGGAGGTGATGCGCCTCCATATCATGCGGCCGGTTATGTATTTGGGAAACCACTTACTCGTTCATTCAAAGATTTATTAGTACGGTAATCGGGAGTCGTTGAAGGGTTTTGATGAGTGGAGGTAACATCCTGAAAATGGTATTTTGAGATCTGACGATGACGTGGAGGACAGATAGTCGGAGGAGCTGGGAAACGGGGCAGGAGGACAGGAGACCGTTGCAATAGTCCAGGCAGAAGCGACGAGCTCCCGTTACAGGGGCAGTTGTCACGACAGGCAGCGGGGTCGAAAGAGAGAAGCAATACCAGCAGTGATTCTCCATCTCGGTTGCCCTCTTCCAATGCCAGGGCCTCACCCCGGAATACTTGGTTTGGGGAGCAGGAATTGGTATTGTTTTGAAAGCTCCCTAGGATGTAGAATCATTGTAAGGAGGGAAAGCTTGCCAGGGGAGGTGAGTCTTTAGACATAAGGGATCAGGGAGTAAAGAGATGAAAGTGGTACCCAGATTTCATTCCTGGGTGGCTGAAGGGAAAGATAGAAACAGGACCAACCCAGGTGGGGCATCCTCTTCCAGGAGGAGCTTGGTGAGGTCGCGTTGGGGGCCCCAGGGAAGGTGGTGTCCAGTTCAGTCCACAGAGGTGGATGAGTCTCTGGGATGGAGGGAGGAAGAACTGGAAGGACGCCCAGAGAAAAGTGGCAGACAGACTGGGAAGGAAGGGGCACTAGACAGCGTCCCTGATCTCTTGGATATGGCCCAGGAGATGAGAACTAGGCAAGGCCGTTGCATCGGTCAGCCCCGGGACGGGGTGCGGCCGAAGCCAGCATCAGGAGGAGTAAAGGGCCCGCAGGGAGAGAGGACATGGGGCGAGTGGGAGTGGGGGGGGACGGACGCACCCCTTCTACTGGGCAGACAGAGCCAACTGCGGGGACGCATGAGGGTGCATCACATGGCTGAGCAGCAGGCATGTGACAAAAACGATGTGCTGCTCCTGCAGTTACTGAGGGCGGACTCAAGCCCGATGGTAAGTTCCAGAGAGAAAGGTCTTGACTCGGCATAAGGAAGGGTTTTCAAATGACTAGGACCTAACGAGTGACCCGGGCGAGCCCCATGTCCGCTGGAGATTTCCAGAAGCTGTTATCAAGGCCTGAAGAGTTCCCTGTGGGGTATTCAAGGATCCCTCGCCAGCAGGAAGTGGACGATGGTGATCCCAGAGTGCCTCCCATCTGGGATGGTCTGACCCATCCCCCCATCTCCCAGGGACAGCCCGTGACAGGGACAGATCCCGGACCCCTGGGCCAGGCCAAGACAATGTGGCAGGAAGGCGGGGCGTGATCAGCTTTCTCTGTTGACCCCCACCAGCCCCCGCATTCCCATTCTCCTGTCTGTGTGCTTCTCATTGATAATTCAGTCCAAAAGCCGGAGCCCAGGTCACTTACTGTTTGGGAAATGGTAAACAAAGATAAGAGCTGTAAGCACTGGAATTTTTCTTTTTCATCCACTGGGCCTAAAAGCAACGGCATGTTAAATTCAGAGGGCTGATTCCAGACCCCTCCCCGCCCTCCCGGCTCCTGCTTCCTCCTCAGCACCCAGTGCTCAGAGCCAGGCCTCGCTGACCACCGAATCCGAAATGTGTCTGTAAAGCCCAGGAATCTTTAGAGGCTGCCTGCCTGGATGTTTATAAAAATGTATCATCTCAGGGCCTGGGAGAAAATAACCATTTCCTCTGAGAGCCGGCTCTGCTCACCACTCCAGCAGCAGCCATCTCTACCCAAATATTTACCCAAATATTTACCCAAACTCCCTGCCCGGGCAGGACAGGGCAAGGCAGGGCTGAGGAGCTTCCGTCTCATCCTCTTAGGGGGTGAGATGGGGAGTAACCGCGTTTTCAGCGGACCACCTTACGATTTATTTACAAAGGTCTCCCTCATGTCTGGGAATCTATAATTGAACAGCTCTCTTTTCTATGTAGGTTAATTCCCTTTGCAACCAACTCCAGGAACCCGCAGAAATCCTTTTGTTGGCCTGGAATGCTGTTGTATTGAATATTGTTGGAAATAAACGAGCCATTGTCTGGGCTGAGAATTTTCTAGTTAGAGAGGCATCTCCACTGTGATGCGATTTATTGTAGCGGGGGTTTGAGGTTTGTCGTTTTTTTTTTCCTAAGCTCATTTTAAATTCCCCATCGCCTGCTCGGTCCCTTTCCACGCCTTAAGATAGAAGTGGGGAGGCAAGCTAAAAAAAAAAGGAAAAGAAATGAAAAAAACCTCTCCTTTTCCCGAGAACGATGTTCAGAGACTCCGTGGTGTCAGGTACCAGATTTTAAGGAATGCCGGAAGTGAGGGACACCTGTCGGCCAGCTTAGGGGAAAGGAGGGTCAATTATGCTCTCCAGCTGGCAGGTGACTGTGAGATCAGTCACAAGACCGAGAAATAGGAACGCGGAGACTCAGAAGTGACATGCACGCGTTCAACCCTCCCACGTTCGGATGAGGAGCCACAGCCTAGAGGTGTCCGGTGGCTTTGGCCCTCACATTTGCCCACACAGACATTCTCGCTTATTACTTAAAAAAAAAAAAATTCCCATTAAACTGGCTAAGCTTGAACACACACCCAACCCTAGTTAAGACGACGGTTTTGAAGTTGACAGAAAAAAAAAAGTTTAAAGAACAAGACATCGCTTTTTCTCCTTTGTAATTAACTCCTGAGACGGCCATGTCACAGGCGGCAGGGGACGTGTGGGGCTCCTCAGAGCTTGTGAAAGACAGGGCAGAGCCACTGGCCTGGCCCAGGTCCGTTTAGCTCATCTGTAACATGGGGAGAAATCTCTGCCCCCAAGAGGGCTCGTAGTGAGGATTCCTCGTGAGGTGCCACATAGGGGTGTGCTGAAGAAGCTCTGATGGCGATTCCGCTTTGGGACGTGAGATGAGGAGCATAAGTATCAGATTTGTTTCTAAAAATGCTATTTAGAGCCCCTGCGAGTCCACGGGAACTGCAAGTATGAGAAACAGTCGTGCCAGTGAGAATCAAGAATTCAGCTGGGGCCGCCCTGGGGGAAATGCCAGTGAGAAGTCCCCACCCTGTCACCAGAGGAGGGTAGAGGATTCTGGAAGATAAACCACGCAGCTGAGTCGTGGCCGGTCCTTGGAGACCTGCCTTAACTCTGTCCTGCTCCTGGGGCAGGAGCAAGGTCCAGGACGCCTGGCTCTCACGCCACCACCCCAGCCCAGACACGGCCTTTCCTGGACCCAGGGTCTGGGTGGCCAGTGAGAAGGCTCACTGCGTTACTCGGCGCACCCCGGTCAAGGGCTGCCTGCTCAGGGGCCTGCGCCTGGTTCTGCAGATGAGGAAGGAGGGAGCGGCGATGTCCTTGTAGTTCCCGTGAGGCCTGGCGCTTGGGCTGCAGCCTGCGGGGAGGCCAGGGACCCCGGAGTCCCTCGGCGAGCAGGTGCCGAAGGGGACTGAGTCCCAGGGGCAGACACTGGGCTGGCGGAAGCGGAGAAGAGCTGGAGGACACCGGGCTGCTCCACAGTGTCCTGCGGGTCAGACTTGTCCTTCTGACTTGCTCAGCTGTTAACCTTGAGCCCTCAAGAGCGAAGAACCAACCCCCTTTGCTAGCCGGTGAGAGGAGCCTGGTCTGGGCCATTCCCAGCAAACGCCTCTCCGAGCGTTTCCTTCCGACCCTCAGGGAGAGACGCCTTTCATGACTTCTTCCTCGCACGCCTTGGAAGGTCTTGGAAGGTCTTGGAAGGTCTGTGCACAGCCAGTAACTTCCCTTTGCCAAGAACGGAGCACAGCCACCTACTTGTCATCCCGTCTGCTCCTCAGGAGACCCCACCCTGCACAGGAGGGGACCGAGGTGTCTGGAGCCCAGGTGGCTTGCCCAAGGCCACACAGCTCCGCACCAGGGAGCTGGGCGTCAGACCGGCCTGTCTCCAGGGCCACCGCTCCCCTCGTGGTACTGGCCTGCCCCCTCGTCCCCCTGACGTGGTTTAGCCCTGTTCCCTTTTCTGCAGCCGGTGGCTTTTAGTGAGAAGGATCCCTTGGCAAGAATCGTCTCTACAGTGGCAAACTAAGTAGAAACAGGCCCAGCGTGGCAGCCGCCGTGAGCTTTCCCCTGTCGTGGGCCTGCGTATGCTCAACAGTCTCCCTTCCTCTTGGAGCTGGCGGAGTGGGTTTGGTTAAATAAGAATGAGTCTCTTGGGGAGGAAAGATTTTTTTTTAAATTAAATTTGGGGGTGAGAGGGGACTCACTGAATCTCAGCCAGCATATGCCTCAGAGCCTTGCTAGCTGATTTCTGCTCAGCGGAGCTGAGACACCGCACCCACGCCTCAGCCTCTGTCTCCTGGGTGCTGGCCGGGCCACAGGGGCAGTGGGGCTGCCAGCGGCCGGCCCGCAGGTGGTCCCCACAGGGCCTCTCAAGAGTGGCCTGGCACACCTTGCCCTCATACCGTGGTACCCAGTCCATGCCCCCATTCTTCCCACCCGTGCTCCCAAAGTCCGCAGGCCGGGGAGAGAGGGCGACAGGGGGCGCACCTGCAAGCGAGACCCACACTCTCCTTCATCTCTCCTGGAATGTGGGGGCTGAGTGCTCCCGGCCAAAGCCCCTTCCCCTCCCCAGTGTACTAGGCGAGCTGGGCCCCTGAGTCGTCCTATCTCAGCAGGCAGCCTCTCCTCTGCCACTGTCTGAACCCCACTTCTGTTAACCTCTTTTGCTTTTCTTATCTCTGCCATGGGGCCATTTTTCTAACATGGGCCAGAACCCCAAGAGGGTGACTGTGGCCACGGGAGGGCAGATCGCCACTCCCCAGCCCTCCCCGCCATGAGAAGGTTCTCTGTTTATGTGTTCCCACCTCTGTGCTTTCATTTGACGTATTTATTTATTTTAGGGGTCTGGCTAATGGATCCTTCCTAACAGGAATTTCACCTGTCCTACAGGTTCCCTTAGCAACCTCTGGCACTTCCTTGCTATTTACAAACTGCCTCTTCTGCTGGGCTGTGCGTCGCCTCGCGCCAGCCGTGCCGGGCATTGTTCCGGGGCCGGGTGGAGGTGGGCAGCGCACAGCCCCGGAGGCGGACGAGCCCCGCGGAGCCCCCGGTGCCCCGGCCCTGACGGAGGGAGTGCGGGCTCCCTGGGAACACGAGGGGGCGTCGCGGGGGCCACGGAAGCCGCCCGGGCTGCGGGCGGCGGGCGGCGGGGGTCGGAAAGTCTTCCCAGAGAAGGCGAGGCTTATCCGCCGAGGCAGTTTCCAGAGAGCATGTGTGTTCCTTCACACAGAAGCAATAAACGCCCTTAAACAAGGGTTTGGAACGAAATTGAACGGCGCTGCGCCTCGGCCGCGCCGTTTATGGCCGTTTTCCCGGGGCGCGTGCTCCCCGCGTCTGCGCCTCTGCCTCCCGCCGGCCGCGTCCGGCCCGCAGATCGCGGCGTTGGCGCGTTCACTGTGGCAGCGGGTTTTGGCCGTGGGTCTTCAGGACTCGTTTGTTTCTTTTGTCTTCCGTGTCTGCCGCTCCCTGCAACGTGCCGCGTGCGGGGGGCCTCGTTGCATTTCTCCTGCCTCCATGCGGTCGAGAGGCTTCTCGAGGGACCTAACCTTAAGGTGGGGATAGGCGGGGGTCCCTCCAGGTGCCACAGGTGACAGTGCCACACGGGACGGGACCAGCTGGCTGGAGGGATTTTTGTGGGATCATAGGTCCAGGCAGCCAGGGGGTCAAGTCCACAGCCCTGGGCCGGGTAGGGGCAGTAGTGGGACCGGGAGGGAAGCTTGGGCGCCTGGGGGACAGAGAGGCGGCCTTGAGGGGTGGGCACTGCTGAGCTGGGCGAGGCCCATTGCAGGTCCCTGCGTCCTGCTTATCACCGGGGGATGCCAGGTGGGCCCCCAGCAGCTCCTCGGGTGACAGTCTCACTGCCCTGCAGTGTCCAGGGGAAGAGGTCAGGCTCAGAGGTGGTGGAGTGACCTCCCAGCAACGTAAGGAGGTTGGGCTGCCCGGAGGACATGCCAGTCACGAGCCACCACGTAGGAAACAGAGGCCGGCTGCCCCTTCAGCTCTGGCTCCCCAGGCAGCCACTCCCACCAGGAGGCACAGGCTGCTGGCGGCTTTCAGGCTGGAGCTGGTATACCCCTCCCGTAAAGGCTGCACCCCTGTGTGTGTTTATGAAAGAGGAGTGTCATGCTGGGACAAAGCACAGCCCCGTGGCCCTGGATGCCAGCTGCTCTTGCAGGTGGCCTCTGCAGCTCCCCTGAATAAGGGGCAGGGAAGCGGGGGATGGGAGATGTGGGTGCAAGGTGGAGACGAGGGAGAGAAAGCCTGGCCTGCGTTGCGGGTGGGGGGCAGGCTGGAGAACCAATGACGTCTTTAGAAGAAGGGAGACTTCCGCAGCTACACTGAGTATTTGTTGACCAAGCCCTATGGGGCAGGCACAGGGTGACTTTCCCTTGTATTATTTCATTGAGTTTTTACTTTATAGATGAGAAAACAGGCTCAGAGGGGTTTGTGCATCAGGTCACTAAGCAGAGAGGGTGGAACCTAGCAGAAATATGTAGCGTCGAGTAAGTGAAAACCCAAGTCTGCCCAGTGCCAAAGGCTGTGACAACGCCAGGCAAAGATGAACCGGAAAGGAAGCCTTTCTCTTCCTCATTTAAGCGGGACGCGCAAGGGTGCACTCCCCACCGATGGCTGCTTGACCAGGGCACAGGCGCGGGGTGGGGGGGCACCCTCAGAGGCAGATGCTTCATAAGGCAGGACATCAACCCAGGCAGGAGCGTGTAAATGTGTCCCGTCTGGGACCCTTGCTTGCTGGGATCCACCAGCAACCTCTGAGATCTTTCTGAGTCTTTAGAGCTTGGTAATTTGATCATTTCACCAGTCCCCTAGCAGAAAAGTGTCCTGGGGAAATGGGTCGGCAAAAGAATGTTTTGTTGGAAGGGAACAAGGGTAGAAAAAGTTCAGAGCTGAAAGGTGGTGGGGGAGGACTCAAGCGGAGCCATGCGGTAGGCGACCAGGGGTGGCTAGGGAGGGCCCCCTGTTTCCCAGAGGAGCAGAATGCACATACTGAGATTTGGGTGGTGTAGAGACTCAGTGGCAGGATGAGGAGAGACACGTGGAAGGGACAAATGTCTAAGCCCTCTGAGATGACCCGTATAATGGCATGAATAACAGGAAGATTTGAAATGACAGGAAAATAAAAACAAATGTTCCCGGAGAGCAGCCGGTGCCTGGCTCTGTGCCGACACACACCATCCCACGTCATCAGCTCCAACCTAAGGGAGCAGGTTTGATTCGTATCCCTTTTTAACGGCCGAGGAAATGGAAGGTTTGGAGTTACATGGCTGGTTCAGGGCTTCTGTCTGGCTTCGCGGTGTAGAGTCGGACCTGGAGCCTGTGCTCTTAGCCCTTAGCCTGGCTTCATCCAGGGTAGGTGAAGATTGGTAAAGGGCCGTGGGACCTGCGAAACGCTATCCGTGACTTCTGCTGTGAGTGTCCTTGCTTTGCACCACTCTGAAGAGGGGCTCGCAGTCCCTCTGTGCCGAGCCCCGGGGGTCCTGAGAACCATCTTCTGGCAGCTCAGGCAGTAGCTGCTGGGCCTGGAGGAACCAACCGGCAAGTTGGTTCCATGGGATGGAGGGAGAGAGGGAGGGAGTGAGCCCCGTAGACTTCTTCGTGTAAATCGATTGACTACTGAGTTAATGAAAATATTGCAGAGAACCCCCGGATTTGGATTCTGCAAGCCCAGATGAGCCGTGCTGAGCCACCAGAGGGGGAGAGTGCTCAGCAGACCTTGCATTTCTTCAGAATTTGTCTGTCACCACTGCGGCGGGAGGTGGGGGTGGGGGAAAGCCATGTGCAGTGGATGATCATGGAGAAGATCTAGAGGATAGCAAGCTGAGTGACTGCAAGATTCCAGAAAGTTCTTAATGTGGTTCGAAAATCTAGACTTAGTATATGAGAAAAATATACGAAATAGATGGATAACTCTTGGATTGGTGTCTTTTCCCGCCAGTGTCCTTGTCCGCAGGCATCTCAGCTCAGCAGCCCCCATGTCCTGATGACAGAGCGTGAGAATTAGAGCGAGAAGGCTTGAGTTCTGTCTTTGCTCTGTGACCCCGAGCACGACACCTAACCTCTCTGAGCCTGTTTTCTCAGCTCCGAAAGGGAATGCTTGAAATAGATACGCTGCCAATTTTCTAGATCAGGGAGAGCAAATGGTAACGAATAACAGTTTCTCTTCTTATGTTTTTCTCGCATCTCTGACAGTGCCCATCCCAGTGGAGAGCACGCGGACGATGCACAGCACAGATCGAGGCACCGAAAGGGGGCGGCGAGGCGGGGAGAGGCCACCGATCAGGGCGAGTACCGAGGTGAATCTGTTTAAACACTGGCGCAAGTCAGGTGGGTGCCATCAGCAATGACATGCTCAGTTTAGCTCAGAAATGACATAAATCTTGGGAAACTTGAGAAGACGATGACGTGATAACAAAATGGTGTAGAAGTAATAGTCTTATAAAATAAGACAAAAGAAGTGGATCCCAGAATGTGGACTGTAACCTGGAGACCAGGAGAAATGGATACTAGGACGTGTGGCGGAATGAAACCTGGAGCTGGGAGGCCTCAGTTTTATTCCTAGTTCGGCCACAGATTCGTGAAATGGACCTGGAACGTCTCTTAACTGATCTGACACACTTTCTCATTAGGAAAATCATTTTTTAAAAAATCTCATTCACTTTTCTGAGCTGTAAAGGTAGACTGTGGTCAAAACAGTTTGGAAAACAGCTCTCGAATCCCCCCTCGCCACCCCCGCCAGTGCTGCCAGGAAAGCTCAGATGTGCCGCCTGCCTCGGTTTCCCGCTTTGCACTCAAGTCTCTCTAACCAGATTCCTTTGACTCTGCACAACGGTACCACGTTCCCAGAAGTTGGGCCCTTTCTCCCATTGCCGGCAAAGAGCCAGAAGGGCTTAAGGTGTTGCTAAGGAAAAATAGAGTTGCCAGATTTATCACATAAAAATGTGAATTTCAGGTAGGCAATGAATCATTTTTGAGTATAAGTATGTCCCAAATATTGCATGAGACATATTCAAAAATGATTCATTGTTTATCAGAAATTTAATTTAAACAGACATCTATATTTTATGTAGCAGCCCTGAGTAGTAATAAATAAACAGCAAACCGGAGGGAAAGTTTCCGAAGATTAAGACTTTTAAGTGCTCCAAACTACAAAACTTTGTGCTTTAATATGATCATAAATTAACAGCTGTATTATATTATGCAAATTTATGTTAAGTTATTCACTATCTGTCATCACGCTCCAATAAAAATTGTATATATGACATTTCGGAAAAAATGACATCTTCTGATAAGAGTTTTATTCTGCATTTTGGTGGCACTCATTACCTCTGTCTAGCCTGAATGCTGCAGCCACAAACACACAGAGCCAGGGTCTTTGTGAGTGACTCACTGAATTACTTATGGTCTGTCTAGAATCTTCAAGCACAATCCCAGTGAGTGGCCAGGGGTTGCTTTCCCTCCATTTTAATGCCTTTCACAAGAAACAGCTTAGCGGTGAAATAATAGGAGAGAACACCCCTGCCTTTTATCTAGAAGTTGGCAGTTTCCCACCAATAAACACTGTGCAATATGAAGGTTGGCTTGACTGGACAAACAAGAAGGGAGCTCATTTGATTTTTAATCTCCGTGCCTTCCCGTTTCTTGGTGATTATACACAAAGAGGAAAAAGCAATTTCTGCTGTTGCCTTGCTATAGCATAGCTGTAGAAACGTCCACCCGTTGGCTAATTTAATATTCAGAGCATAATAGAGATGCCTTATCATCGGGCTGATCTGCTTAATTTTTTAACTGATGACCATCATCTTTTGGAGGCTCCTGGTATGCCCCCAGTTTTTTGTTTTTGATTTTAGCTTTTATGATTTTTTTTTTCTTTTCTAATTGTGGAATCCTGTTTGTGGAAGAATTGAGGGCGTCTGTCCTGGGAAGGAGCGGGGGCAAATCTCGCTAAGGGCACTTTCCATCCCCAAAGTGGTCCCGAGAGCAGAAGCTTCGAGGACAGGGAGCCAGATGGCCATAAGGAATCCTTGAAGAATGCCAGGCCGGCCTTGGAAGACAGGCTGTTTGCAGCAGACATTACGGGGAGGAAGGCAGGTGACGCCGATGCCGTTAGGAAAGGGCTCTTTGTTCATCCAGAAGCGAAAATGCAGACGCTGAGGAAGGAGTTGAAGTGCCGTGCTGGGGTGTCCTGTGCCTGCTCCCCCACGACGGAGGCAAACCCTTCCTGCCCCAGGGTGGGGCCGAGGGCACCCTGTCTGCACTCGGTGTTCCGAGAGCGTTTGATAGACTGTTAGCGCACATGGCGAAATGAGCATAGGCCTGGGAGTCAAGTAACCACACCCGAACGGGCCCGCGAGACCTCAGCTGGTCTCCTAATGTCCTTTGCCTCAGTTTCTTCATGTACAAAATAAAAGGCTTAGATCGACTGGTCCCTAAGTTTCTTCAACTTTAACTTTCATTCGTTCGTTCATTCATTCATTCATTCATTCATCCAACTAACATTGAGCCTGGATGTGATAACAGAGAGGACCCTACACTCATGGTGTCAACCGCTGAGCTCGTCAACGAGCAGAAGTGTGTCCTTCTGCCTAAGAGAAGGAGAAGGGGGAGGAGAGGACAGAATGTGAAACTCCTCGGGGCGCCGGCTCCAGCTTCCTGAAAGTGACTGAGGAAGACAGATTCTAAGAGAGGAAATCTGTTGTTCTCATGGTTCTCCCAGTTGAGGAGGGAGAGGTCTCCAACGACATGGCTGGCCGAGAGGTGCTGATTTCTGGAAGTTTCTCTCCAAGATGGCGCATGGGCAGGGATGGATTAAACCTGTGGCCCAGTTGTCATTCCAGCTGACCCACGTGGGAATGAATGAACTCATCAGAAGAAACCTGCCTCACCTCTCCCAAGCCTTTGAAGTTTGATGGAGGGAATGAAGTCGGAGGCATGGGGGATGTTTTCGTCCCTTCTTTTAGTCGTAGAAAAGAAAGGCAAATATGGACATTTAACAAGATGCCGTTTAGATGTCAGCAGGGGACAAGATTTGTTTTGCTCGATTATGGCCTGTATTGCCAGAAATCTCATGGAGTCTGAGAAAGATGTTTGTCAGGACACCCACAGACCTTATTAAGTGGGCTTTAAGCTAAATTTTGAGGGACGGAGAAAAATGCTACCAGATACAGTGATAAATTACAACTTTAACATATGAATTATTCCTGAGGGAAGAAACTCTCTGTCTGAAACCCAAGGGACAGAATGAATAGAGAAATTTTTGATATGTTGGATTTTATATAGAAAAAAAATTTTTTTTTTTACATGGAAATAGCGATAGAATTTTATTTTAAGCTATGCAAGAGCAGACAAGGGTAAATTTGTCAAATGTTAAGTTAAAAAGAAACAGTATACTCCTCGGCTGAGGTTTTTTTTCTCTCTTTCCTTTGCTATGAACTTTTATGTCATTTGATCTTTTTATTGGTTATCGAAATACATGAATTTAGTTTTTCTTTTTATGGTAAAGACTGACACATCTTGACTTCCTAGGATTTCTTAGTTTCTCAAAGCCAAAGATCCAAGTAAAAACACCATTTACCCTGATAGTGTCCTTAGGTACTTAGTGGAAGAGTATGGAGGGGGACACCCAAGAGAGAACAAATGGCTTTGAGAACTCTGCAACACTTTGTCAGAGACCTGGCGGTCCCAGGGCTGACGAAATGGTCAAAAATGTGTCCTCATGTGTGTGTGCCAAACCACTCTGAACAGCCATGTGCTCTCACAGACCAACCTACCACGGGCCTAGTGGTCATTCCCAAGACCGCCAAGGATGCAGAAGCCGGCAGGTCTGGGTTCACATCTAGACTCTGCTTCCACTTTGAGCTCGTCACTTAATCTTTAAGTTTCAATTTCCTAACCTTTGAAATGGGGGAAGATGTCAAATTGGTTGTTAGAATTGCTTGGCCCAGCACCAGGCCCAGCACATGTGTTCGATGAGTTGTAACTCTTCTTATTTCCGTCATAATTATTTATTCATATTGGTTGATATCGAATATTCATTCCCAAAGGATCACTGCTTGATAAAAACAAGTTGGAAATGGGGTGTTTCTGTAACAGAACTTAACAGCCGACACTGACAGTGGAGAGTTAGAACTGACCACAGGCCACAGACTGGGAACTGGGAAGATGGACAGTAACCCCCTTGAAAATGTACAAGGACCTGCGATGAATTGAGACCAGAAACAAAACCGCCGAATCGTACGTACTCTGAAACTTGAGACATTTTTTTTTTAGATGCTTCCAGGACATTTCTCATTTACATAATATTCTCGGTTAGTGGGGCCTATTTCTTTATCGAGTTAGGTCTGATTTATTTAACACAGAGAAATTATGAATGATTATGGTGCTCCATAAATGTTTACTATTATGATGATGATGGTGGTGACTGCTATCATTAGCATCTTTCAGGTCTACAAATCGCTAATTTGCAGCCAGACTGGGGAATCATTAAATGAGATTTTCAGAGAAAGGAGAGAGAAAAAAAAAGGAGGGAGGGGGAAGAGAGAGAAAAAGCATGAGAGAGAGAGACAGAGACACAAGAGAGAGAGAGAGACAGAGCAAAAGAGAGGGAAAGCAGAGAGAGAGAGAAAGCAGAGAGACAGACCGAGGCCCTGGGCAGCCAGAAGAGCTCCCTGAATTCTGAGATAGCGCGTGGTCTGTGAGAGAACCTTCCTGGGCCTCCACTGTCTTGTCTGTGAGACGGAGAAGTAGCCCTTCCTGCTCCTAGAGGTGGGGCACAGAGCAGATGACCTCTTGAGTGTGGTATTTTCCAGGCCTAAGGACCAAAATTCTAAGAGGCGTTTTCAAACAGGCTGGTCGGTTGAGGGGCCTGGGGGCAACCACCTGGAGGGGCTTGCCAGGCCTTTGTTTCTAGGCTCTGTGGCCGGGCTGGATCTGAACCACAGCACAGACACAGAAAACCCACTACTTCCTGGTGACCCGATGAGGAACTTTTCTAAAAAGCAAAAAGCAGCTCCAGTAATTATGCAGAGTGTTTATCCAAAGTTGGGTCGTGTCATTAATAACACAACCCAAGGTCACGGTTAAAGTTAAGTTTGTATATATACGTCATGGGAGTATGGCAATGGTTCTAAACCCTGCCTACACCGTAGAGTCACCCGGGAGCTTTTAAAGGAGTTTGATGCCCAGGCCTGGCTGCAGGCCAACTAAATCAGAATCTCCGTGGTGGATCCTATGCATCTACCATTTTTAGAAGTTCTCGAGGACACGAATATATGGCTGCTCTTGGGCCCTGATTTACATGCAGGTCCTTGGTCTGAGTGGCCACGTGAATAGGAGAAGGAACGCCCGGAAGGTCTCTTGCTGCCTGAAATCCGATTCTGTCTAGAGGTGGGCTGGGGTCTAGTCTATAACCTCAGCCCACTTCAGTCTCAGACTCTGGGAATTTGGGGGGCAGGCAGTGCTGCTCTGCACACCTCACAGGGGAGCAGCTGCGCACAGCAGAGATATCTGGGAGGAATCAGGCGGGCAGAGCATCCTGCTGGGAGGCAGAGCAGGCCACCCCTTCACGGTCTCAGGGTGCAGGGCCGTTCCCTGGCTCCCGACCCTGTCCCAAGGACTTTTCTAAATTAAGATGAAAATGGCGCTCAGTAGCAGTTAGTAGCTGACCCCAGCTGGGAGAGGATCAAACCTGACGTCCAACAGAGAGCCACGGAGAAAGAGGACGGTGCCCGCTCTCCAGTGTGACACCAGCTACGAGCAGAGGGAGGGCCAGGCTGGTCAAGAGGCTGCAAGACAGATGGCTCAGATGCACGGTTCTCGCTCTTTATGGAAAAACACAATGCGAATGAACTCCAAGGAAATGCAACTTGCGAAAAACTCTGGGGGCGTGGAACCCAAAGAGAAAGCCTGGGCCGGCTGGAGAAGGAACTTCCTGCACCGAATGAGGCAAGATCAGCTTCACAAAATAGTGAGAAAAGCACCAGAAAGGGTGTCAGTGGAGGTAGGAGGCAGCCCTGCGGCCGGATGTCTCTGCTCCAGGGATGTCCCAGGGATGGAGGGACATCAGGGCCGAAGCCACCTGTGTGCCTTTCGTCTTGCACTGTGTGAGTCACAAAGAAAGAGAATTCATAAACGCAGAGAATTCATAAACGCAGAGAATGGACTGTGAAAAAGTCACACAAGGAGGGGGAAAAGCCACAACAAACCTAGCCACCCTCGTTATCTTTAGGGCCAAGAGCCAGGATGACAGGTCAAAGCCGGAGCTGGCAAAGGTGACCGATGAGGACGTGCGTCCCCATCCGCCCGGACAATTGGCATTTTCTCGGTGCCATAAAAGTGCGGCGCAAACGCAGCTTCAGGCCCCCACCCCGGATGGCAGCCCAGAAGCGCCCCCTTTATAGAAATGGTGGAGCTGGCATTGACTCCCCTGTTGGGCAGGACACCTCAGCACTGAGGGGCAGTTTCAGAATCACCGGGTCACTGACTGCTGAGATGATGTTGAAAGGAACAGTGACCAAGTGCTAGGGAGACGTGAGCTCCGGTCCAAGCCAGCCCCCTTCCTCCTGTACACCCTTCGACGAGTCATCCTCCTGAAGCCTCAGTGATGGTTGTTCTTTGGTGTCAACTTGGTTAGGCCATCGTGCCCAGTTATTTAATCCAACGCTAATCCGTATCTGTGTTGCTGGGAAGATATTCTGCAGATGTGGTTGGCATCTACAATCAGCTGACTGTGAGTGAATGAGATTACCTTCGATAAGGTGCATGAGCCTCATCTAATCGGTCAAAGGCCTCGAGAGCAAAATCTGAGGTTTCCTGGAGAAACCAGCCAGAAGACAGTCTGTTCCAAACCTGCCGCATCGAAACAATGTGGCCCACGTTTCCGGCCGGCAGGCGGGTGCCCTGCAGATGTCAGGACGGCCAGCGCCCAGCATTGAACGGGTCCGTTCTTTAAAATCTCCGTCTCGCATCGGTCCTGCTTCTCTGCAGCTCCTGGACTGATGCAGCCTCTCTTTCTCCACTGATTAAATGCAGATGGTGACAGTTCCTACTTCATAAAGTTACTGTGAGAATCAAGTTAACACTTGTGTGTAAAGTATTAAGCTTAGGGCCTGGCACGGAAGCATCGTTATCACTGCCAGCAGAGAAGACGTCTAGTCCAGTGCCTTCCTTTCACAGATAAGGAAACTGAGGCACGGAGGGGGGGGGTGACAGGAGCACGTGTATGGATGCTGGCAGCGTGGCCAGGATCGTACATGGATTCACTCACTTAATCCTCACAACAACCTTACGGGCTACATACTATTGCTATTCCCATTTCACAGACAAGAACGCTGAGGAACAGAGATTATGCCAGCATCCCTGTCACACCGCCACTGAGTGACAGCGCAGCGTCCCCATGTGCGTGATTGGCAGGGCTGGGACTAGCACACAGGTCTCCGGTCCCTCTTTCGGGCAGCAGAGAGAAGTCTAGGTTCGGTGTGAGCGTGATTGACACCTCCTCCTCCCTGGGGGCATCACAGAGAGAGGCAGTGCCTTCCCCCAGGGGAGGAGTAAGAACTGCCTTCAAGGAGTGGGACCCCAAACACAGCGAGTGATGGATGAGGCCAGCCTACCTCACTGTGTTGTTTTCACGAAAAAGTTTGTTGTTCTTCCAGAACCACCCTCGCCTGGACCACCCTCCTCCTCAGCCACTAGAACCACTTTCTCAGTGAGTTCGAATTCTTGTGTATAGCTAAGGAGGCGAGAAGTTTCCCTTCTTGCTTCCAGCCTTAAATCACTAATTAAAATATCTTGGAGACTAAACCCATTGCCAAAGGCTTTCTAAAGCTTCTTGTTCATAACCAGAGGGAAGTTGATCCCCTTCTCATCTTTATAATCAGGATTGTTTTTTCAGGGTGTCTGTTTTAAGCTTCCTGCAGCTCTGGCCCCAGTTCAGTCCCAGCAGGGGGAGGCCAGTGGAGTTTAATTACATTCCTCCTATAGGGAACATTCGAGGAATGAGGCTTTGAAAAACAACTTATGCTACCAAAAAGGAAAAAAAAAAAAATCAAATTAGGGAGTGAAAAACAGGCATTGCCTTTTGTGTCCTAGAGACCCGATCTAAATATTTAAATTTTAAAAACCGACTTCTAAGTGCTTAGCTTTATAAACCTTACACATTGCAATTCACGGGAGAGTCAAACATCCTTTCCGATCTGGAATATTCATATGCCTGGACTAGCAGGCTCATGTGGTCGATACTTTCACACATACCATATTCAGCTATAAAACAATGTTACACACACACACACACACACACCCCAACACAAACATAATGCTGCCCACAGCCCTGGGGCAAAACAGACTCACCAGAAAACTCAGAGTAAATTAAACGTCTGGACCACAAGCATTTTAGAAAGGTCCCTTATTCTGTACTGATTTCCCAATATTTCTTCCGCCCCCTGTCTCTGAGGTGCCCAGTGGCGGGCTGGTAGTGGGCGTGGATGCAGCCCCCCCGGCAGAAGCTGTTAATTTGCAGACTGCTAGCAGATAACTGCCGTGAACTGAGAGAAGAGTCGTAAAAGGTGAGTAGGTGGGCACTCAGCGAGGACGGATTTCAGTTCCGTGGAGGAAGACCTTTATCAAGGATAATGGCGGACAGTAGGTAGTGAGTTCCCTGTTCCTGGGAGCATTCAAGCAGAGCAGCGTGGTCTCTCGGGTATCTGCCCTGGATGGGAGACTGCCCTAGATGGCTCCTTAGACCCCCTCAGAGCCTGAGGGCCCAGGTTCCCTCCATGCCTTGGCGTGACAGGTTCTGGGCATGAGCTGGCGGATGAGTGAAACGCCCCCCCTCCCCGGGAGCCCTGCGGGATCGTCGGGATGCCGAGTGCTGCCTTCGCCTGCCTCCCTCTGCCTCAGCAGCTGCCTTCTCTAACTCCCGTGTCCTTCCTTTCAGAGCACAGTGACCACGTGTTTTCTCCCATGCGTCTCCCTGTGCTTCCCCACCTCAGGTTGCTTTCAGTCAGTCTCCAGTTAGAAAACATTCATTCACTCATTCAGCACTGTTCATCACCAGCCTCCTCGGGGCCAGGTGCTGCTGGAGGCCAGTGTGCCGAGCAGAGCGCCCCCCGTGGGTACTCGAGTATATCACCCCCTCCCAAGAGCGGTGGCGTTTTAATGATGGGCAGTGTCTCGAAACAAAGGAAGGACCTCCTGATGGTGAAATTTTAAGGCTCGCGATGGGTCGATAGAAAAAAAATGTTCAGGGTCTAGGAGTCTTTAAATTTATATCCGCTGCTATCATCCTGCTTCCCTGGTGTAACAGTGGCTTTGGTTAATAGAGTCCAGTGACTTTTTTTTAAAAAAAGTGTGTATTTATTCTTCTATTCCAAAAGCTAATTGTTGGGAAGAAGACCCATACTTTTGATGTTTTAAGAGCCTATAATGTGAGCAGCAGTTAAATAAACGAGCCATTCAGTTGAGAGCCAAGTCGCCTGCCAAGGGGAGAGCTTCACCTGTGGAGTTCACGTTCCCAAGTTTATTTTTAATTCTCGCTTTTCTGGATTGACATGAACCGACCCCGCCAGCTTATTTTGCTAAGCAAAGCTTGGCCTCTCTTGAGGCCCAGAGTATTAAATACTCCGAGTCGCCCCATGAAGGGCACCAAATATATGCTGATTGGTATGGCCCGTTCCCGGGAGGGACATCTTTTTGCAGGTCACCTCTCCTTCTGCCGAGACAACTGCTCTGCAGGGACTTACAGGGGAGGGGGACTTGGAGCATCACTTGCTAAAAATTGCAAGTGCTGAAGTGCTACACTTGATTAAGCCCGGTGGCCCAGAAAAGCACCTGCACGTTCTTCCTGCGCTGCAGCCCACTTCCCACCTGCCCACCCATCGCACGCACCCGGGACATCACTTTGAGAATTTCCAGGCTTCGGGGACCGCCAGCGGCCCCAAGGGGGCAGCGGGCCAGGAGATGGAGCAGGGAAGCCTCTGCCTCTCTGTGGATCTCGGGAACAGAGCCAGAACGAGGATCGAGAAGACGAAATGCTGCTGCGAACCCCGAAGGGAGGAGAGAGCAGAGAAATCCAAAAACTGGGGCTGGACGAGAAGGAGGAGGGAACAAAAGGGGGAGGGGATCCACAGAGCACCTCTGAGTTCTTAGGTGGCATAAGGCCTGGGGATGTGGCTGCTACTGCCGAGGCCCCGGGAGCCGTTCAAAGTCAAGGTGGTTCAATGTCCCCAGTGGTCACTTAGGCACGGGCTTTGGATGTCCCCGGGGAGGGACAATCTCCCTTCCTGCAGGTGTCCCCGAGGAACGAATGGGCGGATGACCTGGATCACAAAGATGGTTTTGCGTATCTAATAATCATATGGGCAGTTGAAAACTGGGGCTCTGCCACCCGATCCAGGTTAACTGTTCACCCTGCTTCGGGGACTCGGGTTGTCTGCCGACGGGGCACAGAAGTGCCTCATATCCCGTCTTCCTCCTTCCCAGAGCTGTTGCTTTGGTAGCAGTGCCCCCCAGCCATCACTTCCGAGCTGGGTTCCAGGTACACGCCCAGAGAGCCCCTCTTGTAGGCTGTCAAAACTTCTGTCCTGTGATGTTAGTTGTTGAGATGCCAGGGAAGGGCGAGAGAGTCTACTTCTCCGGGTCAGACACCTCCAGGATGAAAGACAGGAAGTGGGCAAGTTGGACACATTCCAAAGTCCCCCCCACGCAGCTCCTGCTCCTGCAGTGAAAACAATATAGATTTTGCTCTTGGCTCCCGGGGAGCAGCATCGGAGAGGTTCTCTTTAACCGCAATACTTTGACGCGGCCTCTCAATTGGCATCTAAAGCTACACTTAGGGCTCATTAGGGGAGGTCGTGGTCTAGATGAGGCTCCCTGCCTAAAACTCTAGCCTGGTGGCTGCCCGTTGGATATGATAGGGCCCGCGTCTACACGTGCATACTGAGAGAAGGCTCTGGTCGCCACCTTTATCTGTCTTGAAAATGACCACAAATGAACTCAAAAGCTCTCCCTAGCTTCCCACCCTGGAAAAGATTGTCTAAGGAGGCCAGATAATTTTAGGGTTGCAAGCAATACACTTCTAAAAACATACGCAGGACCGAATAATTCCCACATCACTTTCTCTCTCAAGAGGCAAATCACTGCAGAATAATTACTTGCTACGTACATCACAACTGAGAGAGATGCAGAAGTTCGAGTTTAGAACCTGGCTGCTCACGGTACGGGCCATGGACCAGTAGCATCCATGTCCCCTGGGAGCTTGTTGGAAATGCAGAATCGCAGGCCCCACCCTGGACCTGCTGAGTCAGAACCTGCATTTTAACAGGATCCCCACATTAAACTTGGAGACACCCCATCCGCTGCCTGGTACTGCAGTCCGTCACTGCTAATTTCACTTGGCTGGCACCCCGTTTCTTGTCTTCATTTTATAGTTTGACTTTAGGGCTATAAGTCGTTCTTTGTCCCTACCTCTTTCCTGTTTGGGGATCTGCAGGAGAGGGACACATCAGATGAACCGCTCCTGCCCTGTGTGGCTGGGGAACACCTGAACTTTCTCTTCTTAAATATGAAACAGCAGGACCTGAGCAGACGTAGGCAAAGCAGACCCCTTCCCAGTGGGGAAAAACCAGTTTCCCGTTTTTCACTTGAATCTTAAAATCAACTATGTCCTATTCCCCGAGTGAACGTGACCCCGCAAATACATGGTGGGTGGGAGCCAAACTGGCAGACTTTTTTTTTTCCTATAATGAGGATCAATGTGTGTTAAACTAGTCACATTTTTTTT
>NW_024356249.1:2388964-2450861 GCF_902729225.1 Pteropus medius
TTTTTTAATTGTAGCCACAGAATATGCCTTTTTCTTTTGAGGTCCTCTGGCTGCTTTAAGAAACAAATCCTCAACCTTGCTCTCATTAGCAGCATGAGCTAATCAGCTGAAATACCCAGCATGGAATGTTCTTTTATCCTTTACAAGAAAAAGAGTAAGTTGTATTTTAATTAGATATTTATAATGGTTACAAAGCAGCCCTTCCAGAGAAGTTTTAAGAATCTGGCCTTCCTTCTAAGGCATAACCGCGTTCAAAGTATCCTAAAGAGAGGCTATATATCAATTTATCACGAATCTAGTCCAATTCGTGATAAATTTATAACTGGGTTCTGCACAGATTTATAACAACAATTAGGCAGAAGGAAAATGAGTCATAAATTTTGGCTGGCACAGTTTGGCACCAAAGAGAAGAAAAGAGAATGGTTTAGCCAGATCAAAAGTCGATAATTTCAACACAAAGTGCTAAAGCTATAGCAAAAACCATTTATATGGAAAGAAGTTTTTTTTTTTTTCATCCTTTTCAAAATGAGATATTGGAGAACACAGTGAAGCATCTACATTACAAAGGTCTTATTAAATAATTGGTGTGCTTGCTCAATTTTACGAGTGGTACAAGTGCTACAGATCTTTCCCTTCTCCCCACCTCTTGAGTTTCATGAACGTACCTCCTCTTTAATGTGACTAAGAGAACATGGGGAAAAGAGCGAGTTCTCCGAGAAATTGGGTGACTTGAGAAAGAAGGTTTTAAGCTGGATGTTGGTGGTGGAGTGAGCGGAGGGGAAGGAAGCCAGAATTCCAAAGCCAGATGATTTGGAAGAAAACATGTGGCTGGGAATGAAGCAGTTTAGAGGCATAAAGCAGATTATAACTATTATAAACTGAAATGGAAATCTAGACCCTGTAAAGAGAAAGGCGATCAGGGCCACTTTGGGTCAAAAGAGATGGTGAGAGAGAATAGCGGTTGGAATGTGCGAGCCGTGAAACTGGTATAAAGTTATCCCCAGTGGTAAAGGAAGACCTTCGAGTACCTTGTATGTGCTGGAAGTTCAGTTCTGCTAAAAGCCAGCACCTGAGTTATTGACTTTCACCACTGACAATTTCACATCTTGACTGAGAAAGGATGCAGTAAAGCCGACTGTCAACCCAGGCTTTGTGCTGACCAATAGGGAAGCACTAACTGGCTCTGTGGAAATCGCAGGCTGCTTATATGAAGTGGCCGCGTCTTTTTCAAGAAACACCCAAGAGCAGGCCGACTGCATCCTTTAGAAGTACAAAAGAGCAGGCAGTACTAGGTGCTGTCGGGCTTACCCCTCTGACTTTGGAAAGTCAGTATTTAAAAATTCAGAGGAGAGGCGAATGTGGTTGCATAGAAAGAAATTTGAAAGTGGGAGCTTGTAATCTGGGGGCTACGGCTTCTAGGTATGGGGGCGGATACTCTGTTTTCTAGCCATCCAGCAGCCATTCCCCCCACTTCCAGTAACAGTGGTTTGAGAATCTACCCCTCCCTTATTCTAGGTCTGAGTGGTTCAGGCTGAGGCTCCGCCTAGATACCAAATCCAGGGTGGAGTGAGTGACCCGGGTCTAAGCCAATCAGAGCGTTATGTTCCCCTCGAGCTCCGGTGATTGGTTGAAGTGTTAAAACTGGACCAGAAGGGTCTGGACTTTCTAATGTCTAAGAGCGACCAGAAACTTTTGAGATCTGTCCAAGGTATCATCAAGGAAAGAGAAAGGACGTTGGTCAGAGCACATTTAAAGTAAATACTTGGAGGAAACACAAAACGTTTCCATATTTGCACCACACTTAGTTCAGACTGTTCAGCATACAGGTTACACAACCATCTCGAGACCACCAAGGGAGATCCTGTCTCCCCGTCTCGGAATGGGACTGGAGCTGAAAGGTGGGGAGCGAGAACGACCCGGATCCAGAGACAGAGTTTGAACTCCTGCATCAAGCATCCTCGAAGGCAGCCCTGTTCTCTAGAGTTTTCTGATATGTGGGCCAATTAACAACCTGGACAAATCTGGTCTGAATTTTCTAACACAGCCAACAAGAAGAGTCCTTACCGATACGGTGCACATATACACTCTTTTTCTTGGGGAGAAGGTCACTGCTGTCATCAGATTCTCGTAGGGCATTGCCGGAAAAGGATGCGACTCAGAGAAGAGGTACTCTAGAGCTCAAACAGTGATCGCGAAGGGAAGGCCACCTACTGAGGTGAGGGGCTCCGCAGGGACATCATGAAGAGCTAGGTCAGAACATCCTTGGGTGCCGCGTCTGGAGCCTGAGCCTGGCATTAACTGGCACTCGAGAAATATTTGTTGAATGGAAACCAGCGGGAAATTATAACAAGTCATACTTTGCATGCAAATTTTTAGGAAAATATCTAATGTGTGAACATATAATCTGCACTTCCATGTCCTGACAGATGGCCCATATTAACAGAACTCTGATTATAGTAAAAAAAAAAAAAAAAAAAAAAGAAGAGAACCTGCAGATATTCATTGATTGCATACCATGTGCAAGGCTATACTTCTATTAACACTACCTGACTACCAGTAGTGACTACCGATATGCATCCCCATTTCTCAGAGGCAGCCCCAATTGTTAGTTACCTAGAGAAAGGAAATGATCCGGGGCTTGCATGGCTGGGGCAGGACTTTGTTTATTCTAAGAAACAGGACCCTCAGAGTCTAAGGGTGTATTCCCAAGGTGGAACAAGGGACCACCTGCATCGGAATCTTCTGGGATGTTAATTTTAAAATTCAGGTTCGTAGGCCCTGGCCCAGACTTATGGAATCACACTCTCCGAGGGTGGGTCCCTGGACTCTGCATGTTAAACAGCCTTCCGAGACGGTTCTTTGTACACTGAAGTTTGAGAACCTTTACCTACTAAACTCTGTCTGTGTGCCCGTGGGCTCTCAGGAGCTTGCTGCATTCTGCACAGCCCCGTGGGAGGTGGTCCTCTGGGGGACAGAAGCTCCATCCCGGGTTGGGGAGATGTGAAGGAGGCCAGGCTTTGGTAAGACAGTGTCATCCCCCTTGAGGCCATGGGCAGTTATGGCCGTGTCCTGGGAGATAAACACGTCCAGAGGTGGTCATGACGGAGCCGGTGGGAGAGACTTCTCGAGCCCCATGCTCTCTCCAGAACACCGCACGTTCTGGACTTGATTACTTGCTGCCCTCTGTTGCCCTGGAGGGTTTTATTTGGAAGGGAAGTATTGTTTTAATAGCCATAAGTACTTATTTTTCAGTTGCTATTAAATACTTTGAAGGTGAGGATCGTGGCCTCTACCTGTTGGAGCTGCTCCCTCTCTAACCTACCACCATATCAGCCAACTGCTGGGCACTTACTAGATACTTAAAGGTCTTTAGTTAGACCAGCCTTCTGGTTTATTTGAGACCAGCCTTTCCTGCCTTCCTGGGATAGCAGCAGGAGCTTCTGGGTGTGGGGGTGTGTCCCCTCAACTCCTCAGTCAGATAACTTGAGTATGCTGTGGGTGAATCGATGGGCTTAACCCCACCCGTGCCTCCATTCCCCAGCCACGGTAGTTGCTTCAAGAACAGGCAGCGACCTAGGCAATCCCGTCAGAGAGAATACCATGACTCTTGCTGAGAGTTCAGGGCCATAGACTCTTTTCTCCATTTATTACGAGCAGAGAATCCTGCAGTCCGCACCGTCTTGGAAGGCTGCTCGGGTCTTCGAGAGGAGGGCAGGACTGAGAAGGAGGCCAGCACGAAGGAAGCAGAGCCAAGAACTGGAGAACTGGGGACCGGAGCATGTCATGGAGGCTGGATAAAGATTTGGCTGAAGACACATCTCTGTTCCTGAGCTGTTTGTTCAGTTATATGTAATAATAAGCCCCTCCCTTTTTTTTTCTTAAATCAGTTTTGTTTGGGGTTTTGTTTCCTGCCAGCAAATACATCCTATAGAGATGCTCTTCAGCTCCTGTTATTGCTCGTGCAGTGGTATACCCTGATCATCTTCAGCCTCTCCTTCGCCTCAGTTATAAAAACCACGCAACTACCAATAAAATACTATCGGTGGTGAGACTGGGTAGTTGAGCGATTTGGATTCATGGCTTGTTGAGACTTCATGCCCAAAGAATATCGATTAATGGATCAATGTCAACCTGGAGGGAAGCCCCGTCCTGTTCAACATTTTAATCAATGACTTGGATGAAATAGGAGACATGCTTAACAAGTCTCAGATGACACAAAGCTGGAGGAGTTGCTAATATGACAGATGGCAGAATCAAGATTCAAAATTATTTTGACTGACTTGAGCAGTAATAAGGATAAATATAAACTCTTGCATCGAGGCTCAAGAAATCGATTGTACAATCAGTGGATTGGGCAGGCCAGCGTGGCAGTTGTCATAATATCGTGGAACTCTGAGTTGACCATAAGCTCATGAGGAGCCAAAAGTTGAGGGAACTGGTATCACAGTTAATGCATTGGAGAAGAAAGGCTAATGTTGCATTTACTTCCTCAGTGGGGTAAAAAAAAGTAATTTTCTGGGAAGCAGTTTTCAGCTCAACGTATGAAAAAAAAAATTCTAATAGTTCCGATAACAGAACGGGCCACCTCCCAAGATCGTGACTCTAAAAATTACATCAGATTGTAATGGAAAGGATTCTATTATGGTGGCCTTCCTTTTAAAGCACAGATTTAAAAAATGACTTTCTTTCACAACTCATAAGTCAAAGCAATACACACAGAAGCATCCAGAAACAAAGGCTGTGATAAAGTAGCCTAACTCAGCACCCTTGAAAGTTTACTTCACGTCCAGCAGGGAGAAGCCTCACCTAGAAGGAATATCCAGAATCTGGACCCGCTGCTGGCTGGCCCCATTTCACCCGACTCCATCTGCGGCCCCCTCCTTTGTGCTCATCCAACCTGCACGCCTGGCCCATCCTTATGCCCACTCCTGCCTCTTAATTGGCTCCATTTTCTGGATCAGACCTGCTTCCCTGAGCATGGCGACTCCACAGTCAGTGCACTGAGAAACCACACCGCCTGCCCCACCTCTGACCTTTGACCCTGACTCATGAAGGCTTTGCAGCTTCCCCGAGCCAGGCCTGGTTTCATAGACCACCCCAAACAGTGAAGGCGCGTGCACAACTTTCTTTTTTTTCTGTTATCCTGAACATTCCATCGCACTTTCTAACCCAGAGAGATGGAGTAGGCGAGCAACGGTCCTCTTTCACCTTAAGAACTTAGAACGTGAATTTAGCAAGGCAGTTATCAAAAATAGGTTTCACGTCGACGAACATAAAATCAATTGTGTGGATTTCACATAGAGCCCTGGACCCAACTTGTACTCACATATTTCTCGTTGAAACGGTCTACCTCTGTCAGAAGCTTCTCTTGGCAGTCAGGGTTGGTGGCCAGTAGGTAGGTGGCGAAAGATAGTGTGTTGGTGATGATCTCGTAGCCGGCGATGAGGAAGAGGAAGGCCTGGCCCACGATCTCATCCACAGTCAAGGGCTTGGACAGGGGTCTGGGCCGGCCTTGCTGGGAAGGATTCGCTGAGCATTCGGAGGATGAGAAGACTTGTCTGACTATGTCAAAGCTCTCCACGCCCACGGAAGGGGTGGATTGTCGGGCATCCAGGACCATTTGGAGGAAGTCTCTCCGCCTCTAAGGGACAAAAGAAGAAATTGCACATTTTGGCCCTAGAGTTGCATAAGTGAGTCTTAGAGCACAAAAGACATGCACGTGGAGCTTTTAAAAGAGCTGGACAGGAACAAAGATTCTCACTGCGGGGTGATCTGAGACGGCGAGAACCTGGAACCCACCCCAGCGCCCCGATGTCCCTCAGTCCCCACTGGTTCACAGACTGGTGCAGCAAAGAGCAGACTGCCATGCTGCCGTTAAAAAGAATGTGGCGCTTCTATCTGGGCCGAGTCAGAAAGATGGGAAGCCGTTTCAGTAAGCCAAAATGAGCAAGTTGCAGAACGGTGTAGCAAGTTGCAGAACGGTGTGCCCAGTTCTGTAAACAGTAAATGTACGAGATACATAATTACGCGTGTTTGTCCGCGCCTGGAAAATCTTTAGCAACATCCGTACTCCACGGTGAGCTGGAGGAGCTGAGTAAACCAGGGGCCTTGTATTTTTTACTTTATCCATGTTCGTACTGTTGGTTGGTTGGTTTGGTTGGTTTTCCAACACTAAAACGATGAAAACCGTATAGATTTAAGTCAAAGCACATGCTCCATTGTTCACGTCTGCACAGTTCAGGGCTTCTATATTTTTCTCATACAGCAGGAAGTTAACAGAATCTGGGGGCAGGGGAGGGGACTAGCTTTGGAGAAGCTTGTCTTCTGAGTGTCCAGTCTGCATCTCGCATTCCTTAGCCTAGCTCCCTTTAATCCCCTACCCCATTGAGGTGGTTAAAGATGTATAACCCCATTCCACCCCCCACGTTCCTTATCAGCAATTTGCATATTCTTTGTATTTTTACTATCACTGCTTGTAACCACAGAAGGTTTCTGCATTGCTTTAGCCTTGACAAAGTATATCCCTTCTTTGAAAAGCTTTTTAATGTGATGAGAGACAACCAATATGTGACTTTTTTTTTTTTTTCTGAAGTTTATGGGCCTAAACAGCAAACGGAGACTATCAGAACCACCGGCAGAAAATATTATAATTTCAGATTACTTTATTTGTTGTAGCATTTTCTCAATTCATTGGCTTCCGGATTTCTGTTGCATGAATAATCTACGCCACACACGTTAGCACTTAACTCCATCCTTTAAGATCGTTATTTCAAGTGGGGTTGCTTTTTTCCCTCCATCGGAGTGCAAGTGTCTGCACCCCACCTGCCCCCACCCCGGGGACAGTTGTGGTCCTTGAGGCCTCCTGGTGGCTTTTCTGGAGTGCCGTGAGGGTGATGATGAAAGAGACGGCGTGGCCACATCCACACGGTTGGATTTTTCCAGTGGCAGAACTGCAGCTGGCTGAGACAGGCTGCTACAGGGCCATCTAGGCTCAGAGAAATCCGTCTTAACCTCCAGTTGCAGAGGCCAGAAGAAAGCACTGCTCTCTAGGGCCTGTGCCTGGAGAGGAGCATTAGTGCAGATGGGTTTCTTGTATTCGCACTGCATCACGGAGGCTATTTAAAGACTGCCCATTTAGGACCGAAACAGTGCTGGTTTATGGTTATATCCAAGAAAAATACGCACCCTGATAGATGTAGGTGTCTAATCCACCCATCGGCTAGAGCTTAGAAAAATATTTACCTTTTAACATCTGTGCTGCATTTTCCACTGCGCAAACACACATCTGCTTGATGGAATGTCTACAGAGTTTAGATGGGTTTAAAGCAAGTTTTCTTAGTAACCGTATAGCTCTGTCTTGACACAGGCGGTCCTGGATTTGTGGTTGGGAAGCTTTTCTCAGATCAACTCATTGTTTGAAACAAATAGCTCTCGAGTTTATAAAAGGAAAAAGCTCGAGGCAATCCCAGTAATTGGATCTTTAATAACCCCTCACCTCTTAGTAAGCCATTTGGTGCAACAGTTTCAGAATTTTCAGCCTGACTCCATAGCCAGTGGGTGTCAGGCTGAGGTGGGGTGGAGAGTGGGGGTGCGAGTGACCAAACACCCATACGGAAGCCCTTTCTAGCAACACTGAGATTCGAAAATGGGGCTTTCCTCACCCCTCCCTGAACCTGAACGAGAGTTCTGTCCTTTTAGGCCATAGAGCCGGGCCAGGGGTACCAGGTAGCTGATTCTCCTCACACCTCCAAGGGCATCACGTTGAGTTCACAGTGGTGCAGCCCAAGGGGCCATGACCTTTTATACACCTTCCCCCGCTTCTGGACCTGGACACCTCTGCTGCACAGTCTCCCGAGGACACAGCTGGGCAGGGTGAGGCTGCTCCATGCAGCCAGCAGCTCCTTGAGTCCTGATTTTATTCTCGGCCAAGGCTGCAACAATTGGACCCCCACCCCTTTCAATTCCTCTGAGCCACCCAGCCTTTGAGGAAATGCTTTTAAAGCTAGATTTTTGTCTGGGTCAATTCTGGATCATACATTTCAGCCTTGTTTTTCCTTTTAAGCAACTTTCTTGAATGCAACAAAGCCCTTAAAGCATAATAACATTGCATACGTGTCAGCGTATCCAATATTGAAATTATTTTTCTTAACACTGAAAATATCTATTTCTATTCTCAGCCAAGTTCAATCGATTCCTACTATGTGCCAAGCATAGTGCAAGTCTGTAAGGGTGAAAGAAATCCCTAGGTCTCAGGTGAAGCAGGGGAGGGCCCCCAAACACAAATTTTGTAGCAACATCCTCGGTGCTGAAGAAGAATGTGGAATTGGTGACAGCTGCCTAAATTCTCAAATATTAATGCCGTTCACGCTATAAAACTCCATTCTTGCCATTTTTCAATATAAAGAATCTGCTGATGGAAAGTACACGTGGGCACATTTACCTAGAAAATTCTTTGGGGGGGCTGCTATAACCTGTGTCAGGGGCGAAGCTTGAAATAGGCCATGAGTTTGGGGGCAGCTTCATTTCTACTCGCCCATGTGAGAGTGGAGACAGATTGCTTTGGGCTTCTCCCTACTGTGCTTCCCACCTGCCCTCACTCTCTCCTTCTTATCCGCCCCTCCCCAGAGTTTCTTATTTTTCCTGCCCCTAGAAAGCTCTAAGTGGTAGACCAATAAAGGACAGCACGGCGTGGTATGCGGGGAAGAGAGAGAAAAGAGACAGCGATGCCAAATTAGGTTCCATTCCATTTCGAAGCTGTGTCCTATTAAAACACGTTACCTCTTCTGCTGCTTGCTGGTCCCGCAAGGCAATCACATTCCTAATGAGTTTGTTAAAAAAGCCATTCAGTTCATCTCGGTTCTTATTGGGCAAAATCCGGGCCAGTGGGACCATTATGGATGGAAATGATACTTGAAAGAGAAAAACAAAAGTGGCATTGAAAAGGGGGTGATAATAAACCGAGGCTATTAGATGCCTGTTGCCAGGAAGCAAACCCTGGCCTTGAATTAGAGTCATTGGAAGGCCCGTCTTCCCCTTTGAATTGCTGCTCCTTAGAGCAGGGGCTGTATCTTATTCCACCTCTGGACTCCTCACCGTTCTTTGCACCTCGTGAGCACTCGATAAGCGTTTGTGCAACTGAATCCCGCCTTCCATCTGGCCCTTGAGAAGTCAGTCTCGTGCTTATCAATTAATTTCCCAGGTCCTAGATATGAGGGTCCAAACCCTTTGGATTTCAAGAAAGAACAGAGGGCAGACCATGTTTCCAGTCTTAGCAAGTGGCGGAAGCTGATCTATTTTCTTAACTTTCTGGTCATTTGCATTTTTCCCCCCACTGGATAATTGTCCCCAGAGCTACCATCTGAGTCGTCCCTAAGAGCTGAGGCTGCAGCAGCTGACAAGGATGATGGCCCCATTCCCCGTGGGCGCCTCCCTTGCTGTGCCATGTGCAGCCTGGGCCATCGCTGCCATGCTCTTGGGACAGGGCTAACTGGGTCAGGGCAGTGGCAGGGGAGCTCGACTCAGTTCAGCTTCTCGGCATTCACAGTGGACCTGCTGTGCACAGGTGCTGTGTGGAAGCTGGGCTCGGGGGACAGTTCTGAACCCATGGAGGTTTCAGGATGCTCTGCCCATTTTCAAGAGATGGGGCCTGGACCAGCGTGTCACAGTGGGGAGGCAGGCTCAGAGTGGCAGCAGGGACGAGGACACAGAACGAAGCCACCTGCCTGCCCCGTGGTTGATGGCAAGAGAGCCCCCCTCAGCTGGAACAGCTCCCCTGGGTGGAGGGGTGAGGGCCGAAGGAGGAGGCTGCTTTGATCCCCTTAGCAACTCCTCCTACAATTTCAGTGCCCAGCGGATAGATGTGACAGGGGCTTCTACAGAAACTGACTCAGAAACAGAAATGAAACTGACCGAGGAATGAATAGAGTTCGCCAGCCCAGCAAATGGTTAGAAATTATGGCAATAATTAATAACAATAAAAACAATGCTTTAATATTTCTATAAAAGCAAGAAGATACTAGAACTGGCCAGGGCAAAAACTCACTTCTAAAAGTAAAAAAAAAAAAAAAAAATCAACTGATCTCCACAGCATTAGGTAACCTATTAGTTACCCCATCACATGTGATTTCTGGTTTACTATGCATTGGGCCTCACGCAGAGAAGTCTTCTGCAGACGGTTTTGCTAGCAGGCAGAAATATGCCCTGAAAAATGAAAGGCTTTGGATCTGTCTTTCTAAGCCTCAGTTTTCCCATCTGTAAAATGGGGGCGAGAAAACTTTCCATAGGATGAATACAAGCACTGACTGAGGCAATGCATCAAAACACTCGTGGCAGTGGTGAGAGGCCAAGGCCACCCGTGTTGGTGAGAAGGGGCCTCGGGCTAGGGATGAGAAGAGCCTGGGTAGCTCCAGGAATCAAGACGTCTGCAGGGTGGACTCCACAGGGCGACTCCCAGTGACACCCCAAGTCCCTTTTCCTATGGCAGAGGCTGGGTCCCACCCACGCATCCTGGGGTCTGCCCACCTGGCAGTAGCCCAGTGTCCCCCACCCTTGGCAGGAGCTGTACATACAGATTAAAACCAGAAGAGGTCTGGGGATGCCGAAGGCAAAGAAACGCCTGCAGTACTTGACAAAGGGGTCCTCAGGAGCCTTTCGAGAGTCCACCTGGGTGCTGAAGGCGACACTGGCCACCACATCTGTGCTGTAGCAGCTGTAGCACCTACGAGAGAGGGAACCGTTTGATTTCGAAAGGACTCCACCATTGGCCCACTCATCGTACACACCCCCGGAGAGATCCAGACTCCATCGTCCACCTGCTCGACGGGGGAGCTTCCTGCGGGTCCGACGTGAGGAGCCCGGGGAAGAACCACCAGGATTAGACCCTCTGAGCAGCGACAGCAGAACGCGAGAGAAGACATAAAAGACAGCCGGTTGCTGATCGAGGCGTAGACTGCGAAGGGCAGGAGAGCGTCACTCGACTTTCAGGCTTTGGACAGACACGGGCAAATGCCAGGAAGTGCGCTTTAAATTTTCCTCCCCAAGAAGGAGGGAAAATAGTTGATCCAAAACCCACGCGCATTACCTCAAAGCTGTGCGGAGCCCACCCAAAGCCAGGATCTAATGATCAATTGATATGGAGCAAATCGTGATTGATGAATGAACAATTGTCTATTTGTAGTAGCTTTGTCCCCATGTTCCTTCTGATGATGTTATAGTTTTCGTAAGAGCAACAGACAAAAAACCAGAGCCCTTCACATTCACATAAAGAATACAAGACAAACTTTGGGACCAGTTTCATGAACATATTATATTATTACAGAAAGCACACATCGTACTTTAGAAACAAACAGAAGGAAAAGTGTCTGGCAGTAGCTCCAGAGAAATGAACCTCTTAGACTCTAGGAAACTTGCCCCCCAAATGGCCATTTTAAACTGGAATGATCCTTTTTCATTAGCTCATAGGAGTGGTCCGGTTAAATTATCCCCAAAAGGGCTAACCACCGGGTATGTATATCCTTTTTGTAATTAAAAGGTCTATTTTTGTGGCTTGATATAGGGACACACTTAGTTCCTCTTCTTTATAAACTCTATAACCAACAACTAATGATAAAGAATAAATGACATCTCCAGATGACTTATTTTGACTGCTTTTATTGAAAACATTTCTACAATTGATTACGCATTTCCCTGCTATTGCAAAAACAACAATTTGACTACTGAATGTGGTTGAAGATTTAAGAGTTTTAAGAGTTGACTCTGCTTTGATAGCTACTGTGCCCATCTGTAGCCAACTCACACATCTCATGACCAGGGAGTATGTGTACGAGAGGGTTTTGTAAACAATATGGTGGAGTTTAAAAGCTGGTGATGATTATGTTATTATTTTATTAGCAATGATAATAAGAACGAGTCGGCTTCTGGCTGATTCGCCAATCCCACCCTATCCCAATGTGCTGTAAACCATAATTGAGCATCAGACAACTGAGAGAAAAGCCAGATCATCAGTCATTTAAATTTGGTGTGCGCCACTAAGTCCTGGCTTCCAGGCTGAGGTGCGCCACAATTTTAATTATACCAGGACCCCGTCCTTTCTGCCCCGGCACATCCTGCCCACCCCCTAGGTCTGCAGAGGTCAGAGGGGGAGTCCATCCACAAACCACTGTCCACTCAAGGCTTCCCTCAGCAGGCCACAGCTCCCCTGGGCTCTGTTCACGTTCGCGTCACATTTTGTATGGGTTTCATTTCTACTTACGAGTCAGTCCACCCATGCTTTTATGAGCTGCTAGCATTGCCATAGTTTGCTGGTCCCGAGGTAATTGTCCAGCAATTGTGCGCTGCTACAAGAAGCGATTCAACAGTGCGATTTCTTGTCTGCAACGTAGCCATGTGGCGCCCTTACCTCTGGATGTCGACAGCGTCTCCACATTCCGCATCGTGTTTTAAATGAGTCAGGAGAAGGTCGCAGGCTTGGTTGATTAGAGGAATCATCTGATGGCGGATAACAAAGGTGTAATTAGGACACCATGCAGGGAGCATCCCGAAATTAGCTGCAGATAAAGAGGTTATGTGTGGTACTTCCTGGGAAAATGGACATGGTACTGAAGGTAACTTTTGTGCAGCTGAGATGCAAGAGGAAGGGCTAAAATTCACAGGCATCACAAAATACAGTAGCTGTAAATGTCTATTTTAGCTTAAGCAATCTTTTTTTTTTTTTTAGAAGTAAGAAGAAAGGATTTAGAGTAAATACTGTGAAATAATTATGAAAATGATCATTAAGTGCTGAGGCAGAGATGAGAATCTGCACTCAATTTCATGACATTTGGTTCGCATTAGAGAGTAAACAGACCACAATCCATATGTACCATCTTTGGAATTAGCCCAAATCCATGTTTGCTTGGTTCCAATTATACTTTAGATCTTGCACTAGAATATAGAATCTTATGAGCCAAAGGTAGCCAAGGTCGTTTATTTCAACTTCTTATTCAAGATAAAAATCATTGTTAGGACATTTCTGATGGACGGTGATTTCTGCTTAAATCATTTAAACCTTTAAATGCAAGAGAACCCTTCTTGACTTCAAAAGGCCTCCTATGCCCACACAGGACAGTTTCTGAATTTCTTTTTTTTAAGATTAAAATATTCTTATTATGTAACATTTCGAACATACACACAAACAGAGATAGAATGATGTTACGAATGTTCGCTTAACTACTTATCCAACTTCAAGAATTTTAAACCTCATTTTTGGCTGTCCACCACTTTGGCCCCAACAGGCTGGCTGGAGCAGGTGGAATTCTTTGTGGAGCCTGGCGGGCATCAGCCCCCACTGTATGTTTGAACAACCAAATTGGAAATGCTGAGGGGACTCATTTTAACAAGTGTGCATTCTAGAATTAACATTATAGCTAAAGCAACATGCTGTCATACATTGTCCTGAACATTTCTTGTGGAAAATGTATTTTGAAGTGTTATCTATGTTTGGAATTCGCCTTTTTGACACTAGAATGTAAGCTCCCGAGAGCAGAGAAGATTTTTGTTCATTTGCTCATTTTTGTGTCCTCAGCACCTAGAACAGTGCCTGGCACATAGTAATTATTTGTTGAATGAATGAACGGATAAATGAATGATTGGATTTTAATGATTACATAAAGCCCACTCTTTGCTCGTAAAGTCTCAAGGCATTGGGAAAAGTTCTAAAACATTATCTACTACAGGTATGTCACTTCTTAAAGGCGGCTCCACACAGGGAACATGGCATTTCAGCTGCAATACCGTAAATGCTAAGTAGACCATTTCCTTGCTCGTCAATCACAAAGCCAGGTTATGTTGACTTTTTTGGAAGACACATAACACAGGCAAATATTGAGGTTCACAAGGTCTTTTTCCATGAATCAGCTCTATGACTGGTTTCACTGGCTGTAGTCTTTCCGTTATTTTCATAAAGTTAATGGTACAAGTAAACTCTGCTTTAATAAAATTCCATATGCAAAAATATCTTGTAGATTTATTTTAGGGGAATAAGTAACATGGTAAAAAAAAATACTGTTTGAAAGGAAGTCTCTTCAGATATCAAGCTCGAAGCTTCCTTAAGTTACAAAAATGGGATGCAACATAAAATTTGATTTACATACAACCCTTCAGAAGCATGCTCTGTGTATAAAGAGGGGCTCGCCCATACTGAACCCAGTCGTATGCCTGGACAGTGCAAAAGAGGGGCTGGACCAGCTGCCCACCAGTTCCTCTACGTGCTTGTGACTAGAATTCTTTGTTGCTGGCTGGCATGATTGTAATTTTCTACCACACTCTGCCTGCTGTCTGTCGAACTGAATGGATAATGACATTTTTATTTGGGTTAATGTGATATGAGATGGGGCATGGAATATGAAAAATGTTTTAAAAAGCTATGCAGAGAACATATTATAAGACAGTAGAGCATGATCTGTATGTTAGCCAATAGCCATCAACTCAGGTTTTTCTCCCTTGCATTATACACAAGCAGTTACAGGATATTTACTCTTACACGAGTTGCATACAAACAAAAGCTCTCTTTGATGGGTTTGCAATCATCTTTATACAATCCACAAGCCCTGCAGTTATTCCCCTAGATTTGCAGACAAGCAGGCATAGGTGGCTTGTGCAAACACACATGCACCGATGAACGCAGTGTTATCACGCAGATCTTAAAGACTCATTTCGATGCTACATTTTTGTCTTCTTTGTGGGATGATGAGTGATGTCTTTTTTTTTTTTTTGCATTTTTCATAATGCATATATGTTACACTTATAATCAGATAAAATGTGATTGTTTTTAGGCTTTTAAAGAATGGTTTCTTCTTGGAGATCCCAGTCCAGCAGCCAAGCCTAGGGAGAATGTTTCCCATTTTGCTTCTGTCATTTCTCACATTGGTGACCTTCATTGTAGATGGTGCTGAGTGTATGGCTTGCCAGCTATTTGGTAACTAGCAGTAACCATCAATGGTAAAGCACCATCCTCAGCCTGGGAAGGAAATCCCCAAAGAGGGAAGTCCTTGCTTACCTGGAGTTTACTGTATAATCTAAGTGCCCAGTTAAAAAAAAAAAAAAAAGAACGGAATCTTTATCAATATGTCTGAGGAATTCTGAGTCAAGATGGAGACAGAGGGCAGTAGAGTTGATTCAAGAAGGTAGGGAGAGCTTTATGAGTGGGCATAAGAGACAACTTATAGCATAACAATGCAGAAAGGCTAAGAAATTCCCCTGCTCAGAGGCTTCCTTCTCTCCTCGTAGGTGAGCCCCAGAATTTCGAGGTTTCCTTCCTCGAGGCTAAGAATCTGATCTTGTTAAATACTCGTGGACAGGGGAGAGCAAACACTTGAAGCCACTGCCAATTATTAGGTTTCCTCTCCTTGACACTTTTCAGTTGGGGGACCTAACCTCACTGAATCTATTTCTTCATCTGAAAAAATGGGAATAATAACAGCTCCCTTGAAAAGTCATGACCAAGATTAGGAACATAATATGAAAGAAGCTGAGCACTAGATGGCGATGAGCCTCCCAAGCATGGTAGCCGTCCTCTGGGGCGGGGGTCCCCAAGCCCCAGGCTGCAGGCTGGTACCGGTCCATGGCCTGTTAGGAACCGGGCCACCCAGCAGGAGGTGAGTGGCAGGCAAGACAGCAAAGCTTCATCTGTGTCTGCAGCTGCTCCCCAGCACTAGCATCACCGCCTCAGCTCCACCTCAGATCATCAGGCATTAGACTCTCATAGGAGCACCGGTCCCTGGTGCCAACAAGATTAGGGACCGCTGATCTCGGGGACACCCATGTTTCCGACTGGTTCGGATGCCTGGCATTATCCTCTCTCATTCCTCACAGACAACACCCCATTGGACCCACCCATTCCTGCCTCGCCATGTTATCATCACTTTCTTTCATCTGTCTCTTCATCTTTATTTCCCCAGTGACCACTCTAATTTAGGCTTTGCCACTTGTCACCTGGAATATGGCTGCCATCCTGCTTCTTGAGAATAACCACCATATCTTAAGTATCTTTATAGCCTTAGTATCTTATAGTATCTTAGTATTTTAGTATCTTAGTACCTCACCTGGCACATAGATGCACTAAATTTTTGTGTTTTTTTTTTTTTTTTTTTAAACTGCCTACTGGGCCCTTTGCCTCCTGTCTTTTCACTTTCCAGTCCATCCTGCACACAGTCCCCAGATCGGTCTTCTAAAAACACTTGTTATCTGAGCCATGTTTTGCTGAAACCCTTTGGAGTTTCCTGTTGACTGAAGGACATAGGACAAGCTTCTTACCCTATTTTCCAAAGTCCATTAAAAACTGAATCCTGCCGAGAACCACGTGAGTAAACTCAGAGCCCCACTGTCTCCCAGTTAGGCCTTCCTATGAGACCACAGCTCGGGCTGGCAGCTTGACTATACAGAGAGACAGACCCTGAGCCAGAGGCGTCCAGCTCAGCCATGCCAGTTCCTGACCCACAGAAACTAGGAGCTAACAAAGGTTTGATATTTTAAGCTGCTAGGTTTTGGGGTAATTTGTTACGCAGCAGTAGATAGCTAATGCACGCTCAGTGTCCCTATCTTGTAGCAACTCTTGTGTGTTGTCATGTATTTTTGAAGTTCTTGGTATTTTATCAGGAATGAACACAGTGCAACACATTCAATTGATGCTCTAGAAATATCTACGTGATGACTGACTGACTGAATGTTCTCTGAGGGCCCTGACATGGAAGGTATCCAAGAAACATCAATAGATCGAGGTGCTCTATCTTAGCATCAGTGTGGTGCAGTTTGCTGGGAGCTGGCCCTGAATGAACTTGAGACCCATGGTAGCTCTACTTCTTACTCTGGGCAAATCATTTGGCTCTCTCTATACTTAGGTCCTTATCCACCAAATGAGGGGCTAATTGCAATGAGCTATAAGTCCCTGTCCATGGACATTCTGGGGTTCTAAGGAGGTCACTAAGCACCGGGTTGAGACAGTTGCTTGGGGACCATGGAAAGAACAGGCAAGCACCTAGTTTAGGGCAGTAAAGGGTCCAATCAGTGGGCTCGTGGACTTGCTCTAACACGTGAGACCCCTAACAAAGCCGTTTTGCATTTCTTTCGCACATTGACTTTAGTATTACAAAAAGACCTAAAAGGCAGTCTCTAGTTATTTTTATGCTCAAATAATTTAGTAAAAGTGCGAATCAGAACACCAGATCCTCTGACTCCTGGCTTACTGCTTTTTTTTCCTCTCCGAAATCGGGATGCACGCTCCCTTTGTTCCTCAGTTAATTAACTTCCAGGTTGTAATTTCATTCCATGCAGTTCTGATGTCATGAACTTGGAAAAAAAAAAAAAAAAGAAGAAGAAGAACAAGCCTCTGGAGCCTCTGGAAATGTGGACAATGGAGACAGCCCAAGTGCTAGGGGGTGACACGATTCCTGAGCAGGGAGAGGGCTGGAGGGGGCCTCTGGTATGCTACCTTGTATTTCTAAACCGAGATGGCCCTACACATGGATGGGATTCAGAAAAGAGCATGAGTGGAGGTTGCCACCCTGAGATCAAAATTTGGCCCCTGGGAGCCACCCCCTTGGGGCCAAGGTGACAGGTTCCCGAGTTATGGACCTGTGGCTGTCTTTTGCTGCTCCAGAAGTGTTAGCCCCACGGGCCTGGGGACGTCTGGCATCTTGGAAGCTAAATGGCTGAAACGGGACCCCTGTTCCTCACTCCACGACTTCCAAATATTTGATGGCTCCTCACTCTCCAGAGAAGTTTGCACCAAGCACTCTCCGTGGCACTGACTGGATGTGCCTCAACCTACTTTTCCAGTTTTCTCTCGGTGAGTTCTCGCATGTACTCTGTGTTCCAGCCGATTTGTGCTCTTCTATTCCCCAAACACACCCTGTACTTGCTGTCCAGATGCCTTTGTTCCTGCAGCTCATTCCCCCTGCAGCACGCCATCTCTCTCTGTAAGAACTCAGCAACATCTTCAGGGCTCAGTTCCAATGCTACTCGCCTCCCGAATGCTTTCTGATGCTTGATAGAGGACGTGAGCTATCACCATCTTCCACTACTTGGTAATAATGTAGGAAGGCGGGCACCTTGTTGCCCTACTACATTATAAACCCCTTACAGACAGGAACTAATAAAAATTGGTTGAATTTTGTGAGTTTAATGTTTCATTCTAATTGGCATTCTTAGACCCGTGGGCAAGGTTGTTTTGGAACTGATGTCAGAGGGAGATTTTCTGAATAAATATAGGTCGGCTAATAGGGATGGGAAGTGGTATTTAACCATATTGTTAAAAAAAAAAAAAGAGAGAAAAATTAATACCCGAAAGTGCTCTATACTGGTGACTAACAAATGTAAAATTAATACCAGTTAACAAAACTTATAACCTCTTTCTTCCACCCAGCTATTAAAAACATCCATGACTTACTTTGATGCAAAATTTCCTGCTGATATGTATCAGCTTTAGCCATCTAGGTAAATAATCAAGTGTCCTTTCTAATAAGTCAGTAGCTCCTGTCAAGAGTTGCGACCAATTAGAACTCACCCCGATGAGGAGGTGGCTGCTGGTGTTGCCAGGCAACAGCCAAGCTGGGAGGCACATTGAGATGCTCTTTTAGATACAACCAGCGGCGAGTCGGAGTGACATGATTCAGGCAAAGGAAAGCCAAATTATAACCCAGGATGGGGTACCCATGCTGAGGAGTGTGTTTTCTTTTAAATGCAAATGGAAAAGGAACATTTTCACCAAAATTTAAACAGTCCATCATCATACCGATTTTAATTAGGATATTAGGTGTCAGTGGAATACAACTGTGTCGCAGGATAATGGTCTCTTGCTGCTAGATAAATACCCAGACATTCTGGAAAATGGGCAACCGGTCAGGCAGGGACAATGTATTTTTGGACTCTGAAGTATTTATCACCACAGCCACACTTGGTTATAATGACTTTCATTTTCATTGTTTGGAAGGATTAAGAAATAAAAGCAAATATTCAAAATAGACTGCTGGACGCCGATACAGCCGAGAGAAAGCTGCTCGTTCTAACATTGTTGGAAGACTGGGTTCTGATTTAGAAGCCCCTGTGCGTGATCGTCTGAGAGTTTACAGTGAAAATTTAAAGGCCAAACTAAACCGTGATGATGACTGTAATTCTGCAAAGACTTTTGCACTGAAATGTTCGTAGCTGTGCATTTACTCATAAGCTGGCTCTATCAACTTAAATTTTTAAAAATTGTACTCATTCTCAAGCAACACATCTTCTCCAAGGCAAGAAAGGCCGAGAGGGAATAATAACCACATCTGCCTCCGCCGTTAAGATTCATACATTATTGACTGTGCCTTCCTGACAGGAAACATCTGGATGAAAGTGAAAAACCGAGGCATCAAGGTGGATTTTCCGTGACTGTGAGAGATACCAGCCTTCCCTGTTGGTCTGACTTTTCTTTAACTGAGTCTCCAAGCACAGAGATGTGATTGGCTCGTTTACTCTTGAGCGACACACACACACACAACCTTAGGCTCTCATGTATGAAACTAGGCTCTGCCAGTTTTCTTACACCTGCTCAGTGGGTCACCACCAGCTTAGTTTTCTGGGAGAATGAGGAAATGTCCATCACGTCTATTGGGCTTTGATGATCGGGAAGATATGAGCCACTGTATCGGATTGGATCTGTGGTCCATCCAATTTGAAGCTTGGTTCCTGCTCAAGGTGCACTTGAAAATGGAGTTCCACATGAAATCTGCCTCCAAAGGCATGGCGCCCAATAGTGGATTTTATCTACCCATGTTTTCACCTACTGCAAACTTATTTGAGCCCAGAATAAACAAAATTAAACAGGTCATTTTTGTTTGTTTGATTGTTTGTTTTGCTGCAGGTCACTCCTAAGCCTTTCACATGCTAAGATACACAGTGAATCTCTAGGAAGACTCTTTGCAATATATTACTGAATTGTATGATCACGGAGCCTTTTCGGGTGCTCAGTGATTTCAAATCTTTTTCTTTGGCAGTAATTTGTAGCTCGAAGTTCGTCATCATATAAGTACAATTTAGGTGCTTTTCTCCTCAATGTATTATTTTATTCTTGCTTATACTGAAGGTTAGCTGTCACTTTAGTGCTAATGTATATAATCTTAGTACAGTCTTAGCAACTTATTCCAATCGATTTAATATTTTGCAACTCAGAAGAGCTTAAAGGAAGTCACAAATGTATAGATTTCCTGCTGTTCTCCCTCTTTCAGATGAGTTATAAAAATTTAAAAATAAAATTAGTGCTAACAGGAGTCCCCAGGGAATCCCATTACTTATATATTTCCCTCAGAGAAGAATTAATTTAGCCCCAGTTTTGTCTCCTAAAGTTAAATCTATTTATTTCCTGACCCATAATAAAGTTTTACACAATCCCAGGGTGACTCATTAATAGTTCTTGGTAAAGAGTCCAGCAAAAGAATCTGTAAAAAAAAAAATTCTAAGTAAATCTGCTGGTTGTCTCTTTTAAAAAATCAGTCCTTTAGGGAACAGGGCGAAAACTCTGGCAGATTAATCGGACAGAATTTTCCCTAATAAAACCATTAGTTGTTTTCCCAGTATGGCCCAACCATCCTTTAATATAAATCTCAATAACTCGTCTGTCACTGGGCTATGATTCTGATGGTCTCTTCTGGAATCAGGCACACGTCAATCAAATTTTCTCTGGTTCTCTATCTCTCTGTATTATCCCTGGTAGGACTTAAGCTGAAAACCAATTTTATTTTAAGTAAAAATATGGATTCATGATATAATACTGATTTTAAAATAACTCTCAAGTATTGTTGATCGTGGCAGCCTAATATCCACACAAATAAAGATAGTGCCTTATGAATATTGACACAGACACAGGTGGTAAAGCAGTTTCAGCTGCCAAGGTGTCTGAAGGAAAAAGCCTCCGACTTTCAAGGGAAAACAAACCTTGATTTCAAGAATACGGTCTGAAGTTTGGTAATAAAAGTCCAAAAGATAGGTGCAAACTCAGAATATGACTGGAGATATTGATATTTCAAAGCTATTTCTGGGGAAACTGACTTAGGAACCAGCAACTGAGAAGAGTGCAGGTTCCTGTCGCTTCTCCGAGCTTCTTCCGTCTCTGCCCCTTCTGCCCCAGGCCCTCTGTGTACTTCATCTTCCTCTTTGTGCCTTTGTGACCTGCTTGTTCTATTTATATACGTATATACTGGCGACTCTCTAAAGAGACAGCCAACAATCGGTCATTCTTTAATTTTTCCTTGATAAAATGATTTCTCTTTTATCTTAGTCTTAACATGTATCCTTCAGTGGAAAGCTTCCTGGTTCTTTGATTTTTTTCTTTATCCATCCACCTATCCACCCATCCACCCATCCACCCATCCACCCATCCACCCATCCACCATCCATCCATCCATCCATCCATCTGATTGTTATTGAGTGCCCGTTAGGTGCCTAGTTCTGTATAGTTAACAATAAAGAAATAAGTAAAGTTAGCTGACGATAGTGCTACCGAGAAAAATAAAGCAGGGAAGAGGGTTGGGGTTCTGGGGCCCAGCTCCTTCAAGCCTGGGGAAGCTGCAGCTCTGAGTTAGTCAGACAAGGAGCTAAGATGAAGACATGACACCAGTGCTTTCTGATCTAGCTCTTATCAGAACCATGCTAGGGAACTTATAACGCACAGATGCCCAGTCACCCTTAGAAATCTCATTCTGCAGGTCCTGGGGTAGATAGAATTACGTATTTCTAATAAGGGCCCTAGGTGATTCTGGTGCAGCCCTTGGTCATGAGTCCTTGGTTGGAATACCAGAGCAAAGGCCATGGGAGGGTAAAGTCCAAGAAGCATCCAGATACCAGGGGGCTCACATAGGCTAGAGAAGGAGGAAGTCAGGAACGCTATAATGTGTGGCAGCCTGCTCTCCCCTTTCTTCCCTCCATCCATCTCCTGTAGGACAGAAACCATACCTTTCTCATATCCTCCCTCCTATCTACACCTTGGTATAGAGTCCATGCTCAGAGCCCCAAACCTTCACATGCAAAGCTGCTTTGGGAATTAGGAAAACTCTTTACTCTCCTAACAAAGCCTGGCTTCCAAGACCACTGTCTCAGTACGGACCAAGAGAGCCTAACGTGCAGTTTCAAACTGAACGACAATTTCCTAGTTCTGGGACGGCATTCACTCTCTCCTTCTGAAGGCAGCGAGCGTCATGAATTCAGTGGGGGAGAGAATGTCACAGGGGACACGATTTATGGGGCATGAAACACATACATTGAGTTAATGTTTTAAAAATATTATCTTTGTCACACACTTTTTAGTTCTCGTGTCTCTTTCTATTTAAGCAGCATTCAACACCTCTTTCTTTTCTTGAAATGCTTTCCCCGTCCCCATTCTCCTGGGTTTCTATGTCGGGCCATTCTTCTCTACGCTTCTTTGTAGGTTTCTCCTCTGCCCCTCGCTTCAATGATCGTTCTGAGCACCCTCTTCTCTTAGGCTCCACACGCTCCCAGGGTGACCTCGCTTGTGTCTTTGTTTTGGACAACCATCTTTCCCGCCCTTCTCTCCTGAGCGCCAGATCTACGGTCAGCTTTTTCCTACTGTATCTACTTATGTCTCCCAGGAATCTTAAACCCACCAGGTCTAAACTCTCCAGAGGAGAAAGGAAAGTTGACTTTCCCCCGCACCCCTGGAATGGCGATCTTTCACATGGAAACTCAAGAACCCAAACTGAACTAATATTGAGTACAAAGATGGTTTTCAATGGAATTTTAAGTTTGCTGGTAGTGCGTGATAAACAGTGGGCTAGAACTGAAGCAAAACCCAGGGACTCTGTGTCTACGAGATTTCTTCCTCCCCCTCCCCCCTTTCATTTATGAGCACCTCCGTCCTCTAGTGCTTGTGAACCGCTCTGAGGAACTCTGTTTTCTGCCACTAATTCAGGCGCTAAGAATTAGATTTCTGATCCAGAAGGAGAAGATACTTTGGACACCAGGAGCACTGGATTTGTTTGGGAAATGGCATCGTGTCAGTTTCTGGAATATACCCTGATAAGATCCTTTTTTTTTTTTTTTCCTCAAAGACACATTGTCAAGAAAAAGTTTTTCTTTTTTTTTTTCAATCAGATGCACTTCATCCATTTCTTTTTTACAAATGATGAGATTCTGCGTCTGTAGTGCTGTCACGCCGTCGTTACCCATGAATGAAGAAATAGGATGCACCGCGTTTAAAGTAGTGATGTCAGCCCATGGTTCACCTGCCTCTCCTCTCCTGCCTTTCTTTCGGTTGACTCAACATGTTAGTGACTAGCTGTAAAAAGGTGTCCTCCCTCCAGCTCATCCAGGTGGTCAAAACAGTGCTTTACAACTTTCTAAAGAAGCGGGCCCTACCCTCAAACAAATTCTCTCACGAAACCTCAGTATATAACCTGGTTAAATGTGGAGCCGGGCTCATGGCGGCAGACGAAGCAGAATGCTCCCCTTCTCACGTTTCTTTGCCGGGGTCCTTCTCCTAGTGGTGGTTCCCACCTCGGGGTTTACATAGTATCACCTGGGGAGCTCTAAAAACCCTCGAACCCAGGCTGCATGCCAAACCAAACCAATTTAATCAGAACTTGTAGATGCGGGTCGCAGACAGCAAAGCTCCCCAGGTGACTCCAAGGTGTACCTGCGGCTGAGGAGGGCTGCAGCTGAGCTACGCTTCTGGCTGGACTTCTGCTCTCCACGCCCCTCCCCGCCCCCACCCAGCCCACCCTCGGGGCCTGGGAAAAAGGCACTGAGCATGCGCGCTCTCTGCCGCCCTCCTGGCGGGCGGGCTGCGACCTTCGCGTTCAGCTACATTTCTCAGTTTTACTGGTAAGAAAGGAATTTGTATTCCCTCTGTCTGGAACCTGGTTCCAAACTTAGGCGGGAAAATACAGGAGTATTGCTTCTGAGTCGTCTGGGTTTCCAGAGGCCCCAGGTGCTCCCCTTCCCCCACCCGCCATACAGCCCCTGGGACAAGTCCTAGGGAGCTTCAGAGGCCGTTTGAAAACCACGCGGAGGTAAGAGAAGCAGTCAGGTTAAGAGTATTTTGGAAATGGATTCTAATCTTGGCACTGCCACTTACTACCTGTGGGACATGGGGCATGTTACTTAATCTCTCCGTGCCTCAGTTTCCTCATCTGTCACATGAGGGTGATAATAATAGTGTTTACCTCACAGGGATGTAGTGGAGATTAGGTGTGTTAGTACCAGCAGGAAGCCCTTAGAACCCGTGGCTGACACGCAGCAAAAGCCAGGAGAGGGTTTGCTGATGCTGTAAGCTGAGCTCGCCCTCTGCCCTCAGATCCCACAGGCTGCCATGGAAACACAAGTCCAAACCTCTTTGAAAATGGGCAGGATCACCGGTTTCCGAGTTCGTTTATTTGGATGGGGTTAACTATGAAGTATGGGACCCTCTCTTCTGGGGGACTTAAGACTTATAGGAATTAAATAGAACCACATGGGTGAGCAAAGCATCTTGAGTGTGAGCTAAGGGTAGCTTTCGGTTACCGAGCCGAAGACAGGCCACTCCAAGTCCAGGTATTTTTGGAACAGCTAGATGTGGCTGGCTCTGGAAGGTCACTCGCTCTGGGTTGCCCATGAACCTGGGACTCAAAGTGAAGCAATCCCTTAGCCACTTCACATCAGAAGGGCTCGAGTGCTCACTCCTGAGGTGTTGCAAAATTTGGACCAGAAACCAAAGCCCGACCAGCAATGGCGGGGCCATCAGTGAGGATCCGTTGCGAGAGAGCTTGGCTGGAAGAAAGGACAGACGGCTGGCAGAGAAGGGCAGGTCACTGAGTGGGGGAAGGAGGGGAGTCCGGGCCTTTAAAGGGCCAGCAGCATGGCGTGGATGCTGCTCTTTCCTCTGACTTGGCAGTGCAGGTTAACCGGGGCCTGCCTGCACCCCTAGAGTTCTTCCAGGAACGTCCCTTTACTCCTCCCCAATAGTCCATGGCCACCTGGTTCCCATTTCAGGTTTGACTCACAGCTCACCTTTGTTTCAAGCTGTGCTCTGGTGCCTTGCTATGCAAAGGCTGCTTCACCGTTCAGAAGCATCGCATCTCCTGCAAGGTCGTTAGACACGTAGAATCTCAGGCCCCACCCCAGACCTTCTGAATCAGAATCTGTATTTTTAAAAGATTCTCAGGTTATCTATTAGACGTGAAAGTATGAGGAGCACTGCTTCAGTTTTCTCCTGGATCTTCCCAAAGGGCCTGAGGCAGAGTCTCAGCACATAGCAGGAATGCCTCAGCTGCTTGTTGACTCAGCCCGTTCATGGCATCGGAGATGTGGGAGGCTGGAGAAATGGAAGGCACGGCAATACAGACAGTGTCCTGTGTTTTTTTTGTGGAATTGGGAGGTCGGAAGGCCCCAGCGGGCAGGGCATTTTGTTGTGCCACCTGGACAAGTGATGCAATGTGAACCAGCTCTCCATCACAATTGGGAGAGAAGAAACCTATCCCTTAAGGAGGAAAGTTTTCGTTTTTTCTTACCTCATGCAGCTTCTCAGGACTGAACGCAGAAGTTAGAACACTTCTGACCTCTTCCCATCTTTTGTCACGTAAAAACAGCACGCTGTCTGCTACCGGTTTGGATTCCAAACCCGATGCCTGATGGAAAGCAACAAGCAGAGGGTTAGGACACGAGGGAGCCAAAGCCACCTCGGTGGCAGTATAGGTCCATGATAAACACTCTACTTAAAGTCCACCAGAGACCAACGAGTGTGGGTATTTTTCCTGAGAGGATACAGAAAAAGAGTACAAAGACTCAGGGATAATGAGCTAATGATTCATGGCTGAGGGCCCCGGGGAGCAGATGGATAAGCTCTGCTGGCCCAGTTCTACCCTGTGACAGTGTGGCCGTCCTTGTGTGAATAACTGCAGTTCTGTGTGTTCTGCAGTGAGGGTTCCCAGAGGACCAGGCTTCTCGGGATGGACTCGTCTTTCCTGGGATGGAATTTCACGTCTGAACTTTGTAGCAATGGGTTTTGTGTAGCTGGCTCGGTCAAGTGGGGCCAGGAGTTGATAGGCTCATGTGTCTGGGTCCTTGGTGTGTGTTTGGGGGGACATAAGGTGTGGAATATGGAGACAGAGGGGAGCGGGGAACAGGAGAGTCCTTCAGAAGCATGTCCCAAAAGAGCCGCTTCCAAGAGCACACCTGTCACCATGTTTCTGTGTTCTTCCATTCATTCATTCACTCATCTCATTCAGCAAACATTTATTGAATATCTAACATGTGCAAGGAGTTGGCTGTACCGTGTTGAATAAGGAAGGCTTTGCTTTGGCCTGCGAGGAGTTGGTAATCTAATGGGGAAGCAGACGGGAAGCTCCTAAATAACAAACAGATATCATTACTGTTCAGGAGAAAGTGTTGTGAAGGGGAAAAATAGGGCAAGGTGAGAATAACAGGGGACTAGATGGTCAGGGAGGCTTCTTGGAGGAGGAGATATTCCGGCTGAGTCTGGACGTATGCAAAGGATGAGGCCTCCTCATCCCTCCTTCCCAGGCTATTCTGTTCCTTTCTAAACCAGCTACTCCCACCAGGTGGTCAAAACTGGGGCCCCCACAGCTGGTAAGAGCATCCCCCAGCTCCAGGGCTGCAGGGTATGAGGAAGTGGGGGGATCTGAGGACCGAGCATTCTTCAGAACCATGTATGATGTACAGTTTCGCTATTTCTTTTCACTGTTTTAATTATAGTTGAAACATGAAGCCAGCCATCATAATTCAAAAGCTTTATAAAAACTCCTATTTAGAGGAAAATTATAATTTTCTGATAAAATATGAACACTCAAAATAAGCTATAAAACATAACTGCAAAGTATCTAAGGGGGATTTAATTATATATTAGAACCAAGTTGCTGGGCTATTTTTCTGCAGAGGAATACCTTTCTATATTTAGAGTGAAATTCTTTGGGAGCACCGTGGTCACCATACAGAATTGTGGGTTTATGGAATTTTTTGGAATATAACCCATTTGTTTAGATTCCAGAGTCAAAGGAGAAAATCATACATTATGTATATTTATGTATTGGCAGACACCCAGTCCTGTGCAATGCTACATGCATTTTTCCAAGGAAAGCTGGGTGGTGGTTGATGGGGTACTGATAAAACAGAATAAATTAGAGATAAGAGTCAAGATTGATTGGATTTTTGTATCTGTCCTTCAGAGCTAAGGACTGGTTCCAAGATGTGTTTTTATCTTGCACCTGGAGGACAAATGTTGCTGTCCATGCAAGATGTCGGCGTAGCTCTCAAATCGCTCCTCACTGACCTGCCATGACACTTTCTCCTCGGCCTACGGCTTCCATTAGAATTCTCCATTTTTTTTTTTTTTAATGGAAAACCTTGAGAGGCATTGGTTAGAATAGCATTTTCATTTCTAGATGTCATACTGTAAGAGAGAGAGCAGCAAATTGGTCATTTCGGGGGAGTCGTCAGATGGTGGGGGGACACGAAACAGTGTCACATGAAATAGTTGTCAGAGTCGTGGAATGTTTGGCTGGAAAGAGAAAACTTGGAAGATCAGGTAGTGGCACTTAGTATGTGCTCAAAAAATTTTACTGAATGCGTCTCACAAGGAAGAGGGAATTTAGGTTGTTATTGTGAATTGAGGGGTAGAATGGGGTTCAATAGGGGAAGCTATGGGGAAAGTTCCAGTTCATTTAAAGAACTCCCCAACACTCAAAGGTCTGAATTGTTCAAAGATAAAATAACCTGCCCTGAGCAATGAGCCCCCATCACTGGAAACCGTACCCCGTTCCTGGAAATTCTGCCCAAAAGGCACCAGTGTGCAGAGGGATTTGGTCTAAATGACCTTTAAGACGGCTTCCAACCTTGAGACGTCCTCTCCAGAAGACCCCTCCCAAGTATTTTTTTTATTAGTTTGCCTGTGCGTGCACACACACGTATGTGTGTATTTTTAATTGTGGCAAAATACACGTGGTGTAAAATTTACCATCTTAGCCATTTTTAAGCGTGCAGTTCAGTAGTATTAAGTATATTCACCTTGTTGTGCAAACTTCACCACCATCCATCCACAGAACTCTTCCATCTTGCAAAACCAGAACTCTGCTTATGAAATAGTAACTCCCTGTTCCCCAATCTCTGCCCTGTCTACACGTAACAGTTGATCAGATTTACTGAGTGATGCTTTGAAAGGTACAGAGGGCTCTCCTCCAAAGAAATGAGGGACGGGACTGAGAAATTCGCTGGGGGCAGGACGGTGAGTGTTGGGGTAGAAAGGGGACACTGGACTCAGGAAGGGAGATCCAGGGAAACAGAGCTTTCCGGCCTTTTGTCTGTCAGCCCAGCCTTGTGTCTCGTCTTGGTGAAGGCACCTTCAGTCACTCTCTGGCCACGAACTCCAGACTGCAGGCCGTAACCAGTCATGAAATCAACGTAGTGGATGGCAACCAGCTTTTATTTTTTATTTTTATTTTTAAAATAAGGGAAACAAAAACTAGGACAGAGTAGAACTGTGGAGGAATGTTTTACAAAGTAAGAGTATTTTGTTGTTGTTAAATTTTTATTCAAGGTGCGTATGTGTGAGAGAAAGCGAGAGAATTCTGTCATGATGTGAAAATGCGTTTCTTACTGTAGACCACAGTCAAAAAGAGAAAGCTTGAAAAACCTATGCTAACCCAAACACCAACCCGAGAGTCATCCTCTCCCTCAACAAAAGTCCTGTCAGTCACAGTGTTATTAAGTTGCGAACATCTGTTGAGCACCTACTATGTGCCAGGTGCTATGCTAACACTGAGACTATCAAGACACAGAATGGAATCCCTGCCCTCGAGGAGCTCACAGTTGATGTGGAAGGTGGGTGGTGTGGTGTCTAACCAACATGGGTTGATCTCACAGTTAACAAAGTGCTTTTCACATCGTTTCCTTAACTTGGGGGTGATTCTCCGGCAATTAGGAAACACTGCCCTGATAAGCCGAGATGGTTCCGTAGTGGCCTCGTGGCCCGCCCCGCTAAGCTTCTTTTAGATATTCGGATATGTTTATCTTTGCAGTTAAGATCTCTTAAAATAGTCTAACTTCTCATTAGACCAGCTAAGCATAAGCTTTAAACTTTGAAGATTTAAATAGTCCCGAGGAGCAAATTATTAAAGAAAACCAACACCTCAGCATTCTGTGTCCATGTGGACAGAACCACCATTAATTGGGTGTTTATCATGGGCCGAACCAGCGATTCTCGACTGACCCGGTGGAGCCACCTGAGGACCACCTTTCCAGAGGGACGTGAAACGCATGCCGTGCATTTTTGCTGTAACTGAGTGTGTGTATTACTATGAAAAAGGCGTAAGAGGCATAAGAGGAAACCATGGCCAAAAAGAGTTTTCTTGTCTCCTAGAACCTGCAAGAATGTTGACTCGAGACCCGCGTGCTCTCTGATGACTTGGCGTGGCAGTCAGCCGTCCTCAGACAGCCACACACAGCTGCAGGTAAGCGGAGCGAGGCGCTTTTAAAAACCCCAGGGGACACTGTTACACGTCTGTGGTCATGGTGTGAGTGTTGCCATCTTGTTTAGTGACCAGTATGTCAAGTAAGCTTTCTAATCTCAATATTAGAAAATATGCCATGATCACAAAAGGGCCAGGTCCACTGGTATAAACTTACTAATTTTCACAGAACCTTGCACAGGTGTGGAGGCTCCGTGGCATCACCTGTCTCTCTCCACGTGCGTATGTTAAGCGTCTTGCACTGCCCCACACTGTATCATCATCGACAAAAACTCTTGAGTTCTGTCACTCAGATAACCAACCCCAAATTCTGTACCTGAGAACATATGCTATTTTCAACATATAACTATGGCTGTTCAAAGATATCGGCCAGGGCTTATATTTTGGTGCTTTGAAATAGTAAAAGTGTTCTGTCCCCAGAAGACAATCTCTTCCCTCTCTCCACTCCAGACTGTGACAGGCCTGAGAGCATGGCCTCCAAGTAAGGTCCCGAGGTGTGTCCAGCTCGGGCTCCATCTGCCAATTCAGCATTGGCTGGTGGAAGCGGGGCCGGGGGGTGGTCTTCTAATTTGGACAGAGACATGATATGGGCTCTGGTGGCCCTACCTGATAGTGTTTCTAGCATTTTATCCACCGAGGAGGAGGAAGCCACAGCCTTAGAACCACGCTTCCATTAGCCCCATGCCTGATGTGTGGGCCGTCCTGCTGGAGGAGGGGTGCGAGGGGGCTTGTTAAATCTCCCGAGGAAAATCCACAGCAGCTCTCAGCAGAGTTTCTTCCCAGAAGCAGTGCTAAGGAGGGGCGAGGGTGTCTCTGATATAGCACCTGTCACACTTGACTGAGAGAAGAAATTCTCCTGATGGCCCCTACGAGGGACCCTGGCATCCGAGGCTGACACCTGAACTGGGAACCAAACAGGCCTGGCAATTAGCTAGTCCGTCACTCATATTTTACACAAGGGGAAACGGAGGCTCAGAGAAGTTCAAGGACTGGCTCCAGTCACACAACCAATAAAAGGTGGCACATCTGGAATTTGATTCATTTCTTAAAATTTAAGCCAAATGCCTTTCATCGTACTGCTGGGCTATGGCTTACGGGAGGGAGGAAATGAAAAGGGTATTCTAAAGAGGAGACTCAGGCAGAGACGGAGAGTGAGGGTCAGGACTCGGCAGCTCAGTGACCTGACTTTCTTGGAACATTCGGGAACCATCACCGAGAGACCGGCACTGGCTTATTTACTGTTCTCTCCCCCAAAAGCCGAGATACTAATACATTTATACATTTGTTTCTACTTCTGCCACCATAAAAGTTAGGAGAAGAAGGTATGAGAATAAGATTTTACTTATTTTTTTTTTTTAATATAAAAATGGCTTCCTGATGAACCAAGGGTCTAAGACACAAAAACATGAAGTCATTTTCAGCAGGGTCAGAAATTTAAAAATGTTCTGCAAGGTGTTGACAGAACATCTGGGCGTTCAGATCAATATCACTTAGCACCGTTCCTGCATCCCCAAAGCTTCACGGGGTGCTCGGTGCCTGTAAAGATCTTAGGGTTCATGCTTACCCGCCATGTTGAAAACGTGAAGCTAAGTGTGTTTTATAGATCAAATACAATTCCCCAAATCTGGCTTTTTTTCTTCAGGACCAGCCACGTCCTGAGAAAAGCAGGTGAACGGGGAGGCCTGTAGGGGGCAAGCATCCCATCCCGGCTGTCACATGGGACTTCCAGTGGGCAGCCCATCCCAGGATGACAAGCATCTGACTCAGGCTTGAGGGTTACCTGTGCATAGCAGAGACCTGCCTCAAAATAGCAGGGGGTCAGGCAAATGAGGTTGCACACCTGTTTCTGGGTCTCTGCAGTCTGTCCGGGTTTTAAGTATGAAGGTCTGCCTCGCTCAGAGCTGTGGATCTATCATGTGAGTTGACCCTTCTCAGGATACGCAAAGCTCAAAATAGTATTCAATGTTTGGGGCGATGAGAGCTTTTCCTAAGTCATGTGCAAAAACCATTCTCACACCATAAAATCTCACTGCTCAGGTTTGAAAACCTGAATGTTTTAATTTACTCAGCGTCTCATTTATGGTACAGGAGATCAGAAGCTCTAGATGAGCAAGTTTTCAAACGCTGTCAGTGGACAGGTGCCAGTTGCAGGTGTAGGGGGGCAGTTATATGACAAGCCCGCTGAGGCTCCCTCCCTCCTCAGAGATGCCAGCAGACAGGTCCCAGGTCCCTGCGGCTCCAGCACGGGTGGCTTTATCCACCTGGAGCTCTGAATGGTTTTCCTTGCCGGTGAACTCTGTAACGAGCCCACACATTTCTCTGTAATGGGGTACGGCCGCAGATGCAGACGTAATAAGGTTTCCAGCGACTAATTTGCCTCGGAACTTTAGTAATGCTTGCCTGTGCCGAGGGCTTTGCGGTTTCACAGGAACTCATCCTGTGCTTCTAACGTCCATGTGGTGAGCGGTGGGAAACGGCCCTCGGGGAGGCTGCACCTGGGCCAGCCAGGCCCCTGGGCTCTTATGGTTCTGGATAAAACCACTCACAAATCCATCCCACGGCTTTAGATGTGTCTCTTGCAAGTCAAGGATGGGACTGGACCTATGCCGGGAGAGGTGACCCCCGTGGTGCCTGTGAGGACCGGAGGGCTGGTACCCACACCTGCACACAGGCGACTGCTACCGGCAGAACCTGGGAGCTGGCATGCTTGCAGCCCGACCCACGCTCCGTACTGTCATTCGGGACCAGAACTCAGAGTTCCCAGCGGCAGATTGAGTGATGGAGCGTATCCCCACTGCGCCCCCTTCCAAGTAGACCAACCTAACGTGGGCCACAGACTGCCCTATATCCGTCTCTCTTCCACTGCTTCCCCAGCTCCAGGCCTTGAGGAGAGGCCGAGAATAGAGGTTCTCTGGCAGGTCATGACCATTTCTGTTGAGTCATGTGGACCCAGCTCCAGTTTCTGCAGATATTAAAGAGCTGCCTTCATGGCTTCATCGAGTACCCGCTAGCAAAGAGGAGCTAATTAAAAAAGTATCTAAATAAAAAAATAACCAAGTCTCAAGGTGCTGGGACAACTGAGATCCTATAAATGCTAAGAAGATTGATTGGGGTTTAACGGTAAACTGTGGTTGCACCACCACGAAGCAACTTCAGGAAGTGCTGAGTGCGCTGATAGAGGCCCGAGCCGTCCGTGTGGAAAGTGGGCGAGACAGGGCAAAGGCGTCACGCAGACCCGAGTGTCCCGAACAATGTGCGTGGGGAAGCACGTTACGGGAACCGCCACCCTGGGTCTGAGCCACGGTCTGTTGGGCCCGGTGTTCTGAACTTTGAAAAAAATAATAATTCCATTCAACAACTTTCGAACTCAAACATTTGCTCGATACTGACGTACGTCAGGGAATTCCCCGTGGTGCGCCCCACCTCCAGCTGGTACGCTCTGTCACTCCCTCATGGTCCTGACAGCTCACATCGCATGTCAGCGCTAAACCCAGCTGCCACATCGCGGCCACTTGGCACCTGCCCGTCAGGGGCACACGTATGTCAAGCCTGGATTTGTGAGTGGAGATGGGCTCTTACAGTCGGAAGAAAATGAAGCCATGTGTTATTTAAGTTCCTTTTCACTTAATGTATCAACCTAATATGCCGAGGTATTGTCTGGATCGCAAGGGACCATTTGGTAGAAGCTCGTATGGAGTAAGCGTTTAATGTTTACTGAATGAATGTATAATAAAGCTGAATTGCTGAACACTTAAGTAAACATGGCTTATTAGAGAAAGGCAGCATGATGTTGGTAAGGAGAAATCATGCCTCACTAATCTCCTTGAGTTCTTTGAGCAGATAAATAAGCATATGGATAAGAGGGAGCCACAGAACCCGATTTAATTTGACTTTCAAAAACCTGTGAGAAAATCCCACTCTAAAGACGATTTTTAAAAAAATTGAGTCACTAAGGGTTGTTTTATCATCAATATGGAACTGGCTTAAAGACTGTAAACAAAGCTAAAGATAAGTGGATGCATTCCCAGATGGAAAATTATAAACATTGGGGTTTCCTAGAGATCTAATCTTTGATGGATCTTTCCGAATGTTTATGAATGATCTAGAAGAGGAAGTGTATATTCACTCTCCAGGTTCAGGTAACGCCTAGTTCTTCTGGGATGATAAGTGTTGTAAGGATTCAGAGACAGCGAAAAGTAAATGTGGATTGAGGTAGGGAAGGCTTCACGGGGGAGGCAGAGTTTGAGGAGAGCCTTGAAGAATACTAGGGTTTGAATGGGTGCAGAAAAGGTGGACGGTCTTCTTGTTAATAGCACCTAATACACATTGAGTGTTCGTCTGGCCTGGGTGTAAGGCAGGGTTTATATGTGTGATCTCATTTAGCCTACAGCAGCCCAGTAAGGTAGATCATATCCCCATTTTCCAAAGGAGCAATGAGAAGCATAAAGAAGTAATTTGCTCACGCTCAGGTTATTAATCAATGCAAGACCCTCTGTTATCCTGCCTCCCATTCTAGTGCGAGTGTCAGCATGAGCAAAGGCACTGGGCCAGGGCTTTCCAGAGCAGGTTACGGAAAGGATGGAGAGGCTTGTATTGGGGAGCAGTGAGGGGTGAGATCGGAACATATGAAATGCATCCAAATTACAGAGACGCTTAAATCTCCTCGCGGGACCTTGAACTTTCTCCCGAGGGCACTGTACTGAGTGCCAGAAGGAAATTAGAACCATATTCTGCATTTGGGGCCTAGAGACCTGAGTCTGGGGATGGAAAGCATTAGGGAGGATAGACGGATAAATGATTTAGAGGAGAGATGGGCAACTTTATTGGTGCCTTCTGCTTGAATGTGTGCGTCGAGTGGATGTCTGCCCCTAGTGTATCACTTAGAGGGTGGCCCTCTTCCAAGTCTGTTCTTGGGGTCTGGTACCCTGGTGACATCTATCTGGGTGTCACATGAAGCAATATGGAGACACGTGGCTGCCACACCCCATCTCACTGCTAAGGGTTCGCAAGAACCGCGACAGGCTCTCAGGGCGCCTCTGCTGTCTGCTGGGCACGGCTTGGTGGTCCAGGCCCTTTGACTTGCCAGTTTCCGCCACATCTTTAATCAACACTCTTTGCCGAGCCTGGCACAATGACTATCCACAGCTGTATCGGACCATCAGACTCAGTCTCTATGAGCCTGAGGCCACAGAAGACCTTCAGGAGACTTTGAACAGGGGAATAACAACATAATGTTTGGGGAAGAGAATCTAGAGGCAGCAGAGTAGTTAGACTCCTGCAATTCCTTCGCCCATCCCTCCAAATCACCTCCTTCCAGTGGACATGTGGTGTCCGGAATTGGGCAGGATGCTCTGGGGCTGGAAAATGAGCAGCTAACTGCCTCATGAAACCTTGACAGTCCAGAAATGTCACCTAAGGCAGCCGTAATGGTAGTGGCAGTAAAAAGAGCCCTGGACTTGAGTTGTGACATGGCACGTGAATCCCTGCTCTTCCTATGAGTCACATGGTCAGAGTTATCACCTAACCCTTCTGAGTCTCAGTTTCCTTGTCTGTAACATAGAGGTGATAACTGTGTCAGTGTCATAAGTTCTCATGAAGTTTAATGAGAAAAAACCACTCTGGTGCCTCAACCAGTACAGAATATAGGGTGGGGCAGGTCTGATTTCTTTAAGACTCGCCCCAGAGATCTCCCATTGATAAGCCTTCTCCTGTCCCATTCTAGGTGGCGGAGTGTTTTCCACTGCAGTGACACTCACCCTACCATGTTGTACTGGCCTCTTTGCCTATCTGCCTGTCACTAGACTGTGAGCTCCTTGAGGACAAGACTGAGTCTTTTTTCTCTTTATAATCCGCACCTAGACCATGCCTAGCATACGGCATATGGCAAAAGTTTGCCAGATAACCAACAAAAGAGTGACTGCATTACCTACGCTTCCTATAAGAATGAAAGATGAGTTTAATTTGACAAAAAAAGGTTGGCACATAGTGATTCTCTTAATTCTCACAAGCAAGCATTTATTAATTGACTTTAGACTCTTTTTAGGAATCAACCTAAAGATGTTTAGTCTTCTCTGCTGGAATTCCTATCTCCCCCTTTTTAGAAAATATAGACAACACTGACCTCTGCCATTTTCTTATACCTTTTACATTCTTTGGGATTCCTCATCAAAGATAAAAAGTAGGATATGTACTCTCTAAAAAAGATGGAGTATGTGCATCCTTTAGTGGATTAGAGGCTCGAATTGACATGTCGCAGTCCTCTTACTGGCTTCTCCTGCTACTCGGGGACGAATTTCCCTCGCAATGTTGCTTGTCTTTCCTTTCCAGCCTTAAGGCTTTTATACTGTCTGCGAAAGAGGTAAGCACAAGAAGCTCAAAATTTTGCTTTCCCTCTGGTATTTATTAGCCTTGCTCGGTCTTCCTCAGTCACTTGACCTGTGCCCCCTGGATTCCTGTAGCTTTGAACACAGCTTTAAAAAACTCTCCCGGTTTTAGCATTTTTATTAACCACAACTTCTCTTGAGCTTTAGCTTTCTTAAAGCATCTCTTAAATGTAAATGATATTCTTTTGTGCCAGTCCTGCACGTCTCTTTTGAAGACCTAAATTCACGGGAGAGCTCAATTTTGAGTTGAACCGATCTAAAGCCATAAGAGGCCTGATCACGTCCCTATTAGGTGTGACGTGCAGTCCTTGCATCTGAGAATGATTCCCCATCCACCCGTCTCTGCAAAGAGAAAACTACATACCATTCTGTTGGTAAAGTTACTGAAGTTCTCGACCAACACCTGCTTGATCATGTCCGGTTTGGAGATAACGATAAACATCCGACGGCCAAGATAGTACCTGGGAGGAATAAAAGAATTGCTTTAAAACGTATCGTATTTATCCATTTCTCCTTTCCAGAAAGAACTCACAGTGGCTTAGAATGAAGGATAAGTAGGAAGTAAAGATGACGCGGGAAGATGAGTAGACGTGTGTGCTGATTACAAGGACCAGTGCAGCTGTGATGATCTAACATCAAACTACATTCCGTAGACATTTATGGGACCCACCTTGTCCCAGTCCCTGGAGATTCTGGGATGAATAAGACAGAGAGTCCCTACCCCCGAGGAGCTCATAGCCTGATAGGAAAGACGGATCTGTAAATGTAAACACAATAATGAGGAATTCCTAAGATCCAGTAGTAAGACCGGGAAGGAGGATGGCAGTGTTGTTCATATCGTCCAAATGCGGAGAGATAGACATTCTGGGGTGGGGGAGAGGGGGAAGACGAATAACTTTAATATATTGATTCTTGGGAAAAGTCCGAAGTGAATTAATAAACATTTATGAGAATTCAAGAAGGACTAAAGCTGCTGGGGAGGGGCTGAACATCTGGTTGCCACACCGGTATATGAAGAAGCTCAACAGATACTTAAGACATTAATGAAGAAATAAGGGAGGAAGAGATCAGCCAGCGCTAGTGAAGTCTAACTGGAGACAGGGCTTAAGTACATGTCTTGTTATATTTGTTTATTAAAGTACCAGTGGGCAAAAGCAACCAAGACCCAGTCATGGCCTTCAAGGGCCTCACAATCTTGTGGGAATAACAGGCAATCAGCACACAGTGTGACATCCAGCAAGCATGGGTAACGTTGGAGGCACACCCAACTCAGTGCTTGGGGAACTGGGAAAAGGCTTCTCAGAGGTGGGTTTCTCAAACTGAGTTCTGAAAGATAAGCAGGAGTTAGTCCAAGAAGGTGGGTGGCAAAGCGGGGGAGGTGAGGGTGTAGCAGGCAGAGCAGTCAGCTTGTGCAGCTCTCCAGGGACAAGCCTGCTCATGGGAATGCGAGCTCAGCTACCAACTGTGTAAAGCAAACCGGAGTCATGACAAGTGGGCCTCCTGCATAAAGCCGTGTTTTTAGTCAATGAAATTGTGCTTTTGGGATATAATTTGATCACTGGCATATCCAGCTAAGAGTAGTAAGGGATAGATTTTAAAGGGTAAAGTCATAAGATGTGACAGCAGCAAAATTTACTCTGAATTCTTATTTACTCAGAACTTTTCATAAGCTAATTATGGCTTTAATTTTTTTAACTCTACCCTTTCTCACTGACTAGGGGAAAAATGGAAAAAAAAATTAGCACATTTTAGGCGCTCAGAAAATATTCACCTGAGTGACCATATTTTCCAAAACTGTTGAGGGAACCCTTGGGACACAGGAGTTTGACAGATGCGGTGAAAAGGAAGAAAGGGTACTAACTAGTTTTTATTGGTTTTAACTAGTTTTTATTGGTTTTAACCAAGGAGGCCAAAAATAACCCAATAACGCCATAAACCAATCCTTTTATAAAATTTATAGTGAGCGTTATGGAATCTTTTGAGAATCTAGTGAAAACTGTAGACATTCTCCTCAGAAAAATGGACATTTACAGCATTTTGTATACAATGTGAGGGGTTCTTGGACCCCTAAAAGCCCGCTGTAGAGCAAGGCTTCTCAAACGTAAAATGTGCTCAAAAGTCACCTGGGTTTGAGAAAATAATGGCTGAAAATTCTCCAGTTTGGCAAAAGACATAAAATTACAGATTCAAGAAGCTGAGAAAACCTCCTATAGGAGGAACCCATGCCAACATATATCATAGTTAAACTTCTGAAAACCAAAACAGAAAAAAAAAAAATCTTGAAAGCAGCCAGAGAGAAATGATGTATTACCTATAGAGAACACCAAGCCAAAGGACAACAGATTTCTCATGGAGGCCAAAAGGAGCTGGCCCATTTTTCAAATGCTGAAAGATGAGAACTGTCAATTATAAGTCCTCTATCTGTTGAAAATATACTTCGAACAACCATAGACAACTTCACACTAATAAATTTGACAACTTAGGAGAAATGGACCAATTCCTCGAGAACCACAAACTACTAAAATTCAGCCAAGATGAAATAAGCAATCTGAATAATTTTATAACCATAAAATTGAATCCATAATTTGAAATTTCCTGAAAAAGACAGTTTTAGTGGAGAAGTCTACCAAACATTTAAAGAAGAATTAATTTTACACAGTGTATTCCAGAAAATAAAAGAGGAAGGAACATTTCCCAACTCAATTTTTGAGGCCAATATTACCCTGATGCCAAAACCAGAAAAAGTACAAAAAAAGAAAACCATAGACCAACATCCCTCATGAACTTAGACACAAAAGTCTTCAACAGGATACCAGCAAATTAAATCCTGCAGTGTATAAAAAGAGATACATAACAACCAAGTGGTATTTATTCTGGGTATACATGCTGGTTCAATATTTTTAAAATCAATCCATATAATTCACTATATAAATTGCATAAAAAAGAAAAGTTATGTGATCATTCAGTTGATGTAGAAAAAGCATTTGGCAACATCCAACACTCAATCATGATAAAAATTCTCAGCAATAGAGGGGAACTCCCTCAACTTTATAAAAAAGATCTGCAAGAAACCTACAAAAACCAGCTAACACCACACTCAGTGGTGAGAGGCTGAACACTCTCCTAGGATTGGGACCAGGCAAGGATGTCCACTCTCACTATTTTTATTCATCATAGGACTGGGACCTCTAGCAGGTGCAATAACAAAGCAAGAAAAATAAATAAAAAGCACATAGAATTGAAAGAAATTAATGAAATTGTCCCTACTGTCAGATGACATGATTGTCTACATAAGAAATTCTAAGGAATTAAAAAAAAAAAAATCCTAATGAATTCAGTGAGGTTACAGGATTCAAGATCAACAATCAGTAGCATTTCTATATACTAATAATGAACATGTGGAGACCAAAATTAAAACAATGGTATTTACAATGCAGATGAAAGAAATCAAAGAAGACTCAAATAAATGGAGGGATGTGTTATCTTCATGGTTTGGAAGTCTCCACACTGTAAAGATGTCAGTTCTCTCAAACTGATCCATAAGTTTAATGCAGTTCCTATCAAAATCACAGTAAGAATGTCATAGTAGGTGTAGACAAGTTTATTTTAAAATTTGTATGGAAAGGCAAAGGACTTAACTAAGTCAGTTTTGAAAAAAGAGAATGAGGTGGGAGGAATCAATCTACCAGATTCCAAGAGTTGGCTACAGTAGTCAAGACTGTGTGGTATTGGCAGAGAAACAGACACACAGAGAAACGGAACAGCGTAGAGAACCCAGAAATAGACCCATGCAAATATCCTGAACCGATTTTTGACAAAGATACAAAAGCAATTCAATGGAGGAAGGATAGCCTTTCAACAAGGGGGGCTTGGGCAACTGGCCACCCGTTGGCAAAAAAGACCTCATACCTTATACAAAAATTAATTCGAATGGATCACAAACTTAAATGTAAAACATAAAACTTCTAGGAAAAAGTTGGAGAAAATCTTTGGGAGCTAGGACTAAGCAAAGAGTTCTTAGACTTGACACTTAAAGTATAATCTATAAAAGACAAAAAAAAAAATCGACAAATTGGACTTTTCCCCCCACCTCATTTTTTTTTTTCCTCTGAAAGATCTTTTTAAGATGAAAAAAACAATCTAAAGATTGGGAGAAAATATTTGCAAACCATATATCTGACAAATAACTTGCATCTAGAATATGTGAAGAATTATCAAAACCCAATAGTTAAAAAACAAACCATTTCATAAAAAATGGGCAAAAGACATGAACAGATATTTCACCAAAGAGGATATACAGATGCCAAGTAAGCACTTGAAAAAATGTTCAACATCATTAGCCACTAGGGAAATGCAATATAAACCACAATGAGATATCACTACACATCTGTCGGAATGATAAATATACAAAATAATAACATCAAATACTGATGAGCATGTGGAGAAATTGGATCATTTATACGTTGGTGATATGATGTAAAATGGTTTGGAAAATAGTTTGGCAGTTTCTTATAAAACTAAACCTGCACTTACTGTATGACCCAGCCATGGCACTCTTGGACATATTTATTCCAGAGAAATGAAAACTTATGTTCACACAAAAACATACACCTGAATATTCATAGGAGATTTACTTATAATAGACAGAAACCAAAAACAACTCAAATGTTCTTCAACAGCTGAATGGTGAAAACAAACAGTAATACATCTATACAAACAGTGATACATCTATTACTATGTAGCAGTAACCCCCACCACCCCCAAAACTATTGATACATGCAGTGATTTGGATGGATCTCAAGGGAGCTATGTGAGGGGGGAAAAGCCAATCTAGAAAGTTTCTATTTTTTTTAATATTAGAAGTTTATTTTCCTAAACATTCTATAATCTCTGCCCCTTTTTTTGAGCAAAAGGTTTCATATGATTGCATTTATCTAACATTTTGAAATGACAAAATTAGAGAGACGGAGAAGAGATTAGTGGTTGCCAGAGATTAGGAAGACGGTTGTGATGGGCTGGTGTGGCTATAAAGGGAAGCACTAGAGAGTCTTGTGGTGATGGACAGTTCTCTGTCTTGGCGGCAGTAGTAATTACACATGTGATAAAATTGCATAGAATTCTACACACGCACATACATGAACGCGAATGCACGTAAACCTTATAAAATCTGAATAAGCATTGTGGATTGTACCGATGTCAAATTCCCGATTTTGCTTTTGTACTTTGGTTATGCAAGAGGTTCCCACTGAGGCAAACTCAGTATCTCTCCATGCGTTGTTTTTTTTTTTTTTTTTGCCACTTTCTGTGAATCTATAATTATCTAAAAAAAGAAAAAAAAAAGTCACCTGGGAGCCTAATAAACTACACAGTCGTAGTTCCGCTCCTCACCAAGTAGGATCTAGTAGGCCGGGGCGGGGCCTGGGAATCCACATTTAACAGGTTCTAGATTCTGATGCCGGTGGACCACTCCCACGCTGGGAAATGCCGCCTGAGGGCAGTGGTTTTCAGCCTCAGTGGCTAGTCAAAACCTTCTGTCCAGCATCAAGATATGAAGATGCCTGGCTGCCCCTCCAGAGCTACCCGACCGGAGTCTCTTGGGTGGGACCCAGTCCCTTCTAATTTTGACACACTCCCCAGTGGATCCTGATGTGATAACGATAACCAGGTCAGGGACCCACAAACCCCAGACTAAAGACCCTGCTCTGATTTTAACCAAAGTTCCCACTCATTCTCATTTTCCTACATTCTTAGACCTACTGGGAAAACATTAGCTCTGGGGTGCAAACGTATTTTGGTAATATATTTGTATTGATTTAGTTATTACCAAAATAATTTTACACATAATCTGAATTTTCAAAAAAGACAAAAAAATAATACTTATACATTCAAATGAAAGTTGTCCTCCCAAGTGGGCTCCTGGGAGTCTTTGTGCTTTTTTCCAGTAATATTGCTAATGCTAAAAACAATTTTGTCACAATTCCTTTAGAATTGCTTCAGCTGGTTTATGAACCTCGTGAGAAAACCGGCCCCATTTTACATGTAAATTGTGTAATCTCGTGAATTTATATTTACACAAACTCTCATCTCTCCTGGATAGATCTGGAAAGAAAAACATGTAAATTAAGGTTGGTTTCCAGGCTTCCCTCCACCCCAATTCCTGCACTGCTCCATTGTTTCTGTCTACCCACACCTCCTTGCGGGTAGCACCTCCCCATCCCATGCGGTTCTGGAGCAGCTGTCAGTGACAGCACCCTGTCCCTCTGGTTGTGAGAATGCACTCACCATCTAGGCATGGCCAATCGTAGTATCTCATCCCCTTGGCAACCGTGAATGGTCCACGGTGGACATAGGATCCAGGCAGGGCCAGTCAGGACCCTTCATTGGGATGTATACACGAAGGCTGGGATGAAAACTCTGTCTTGCTTCCGCAGCTGCCAAACTAGGAATGTATGAATCTAGGGCTATTGGCAGCCATCTTTTCAGCACCTGGCGAGAACTGCCTGCAGAAGGAGCTAACGGAGACCAGCCGAGATTTAAGATACACGGGGTATTCGGTTCAAGGCTTTGCCTTCTGCAGCCTTCCTTGGATCTTTCAAGCTTAAGTTAATTTGTGTTTAAGTACGTTTGAGTTGGATTTCTGTCATTGTAACCCAGAAGCCCTAACTAATATGGTACCCACCCCTCTTCTCAACCTTGCGCATACTCACTGTCATTCTGCCTCTCAAAGCATACTTCCCCAAGAGGGTCTGCCCTCAGCCGTGGACACTGGCATGAATGTACATCGATGTCTTAGTGCTCCCTGAGGTGGGCCGTGCACTGCAAACCGATGTGCACTAGAGCCCAGGAGCCTGGGGCCGGAGTCACCCAGCTCTGCTCCTCACCCAGAAAACCATCATAAGCAAACTCCGTAAACGCTCTTCACTTCAGCTTCCGCACCCCTGAAATGTGGGCATAAAACTGGGCAATCTCTGTAGTCTGCTGTAGCTTTAAATCCTATAATTCCTATGAATTAAAAAGGAAATTAAATCATGCCCTTTGAATTTTAAGTCTGCTCTCTATAGGGCGTGCAGGAACTTCCCATATCAGTGGAATCAGTCCATGGAGTATTTGAAAGGGTTGAGGACCCCTCTCAAAACCTTCAAGGCAACCACCTCTGTGAGCATGTATTCAGTGCTCACTACCTGCCAGGCCTTGCTGTAAGTACATTGCCTATATTGTCTCATTTAATCCTCATAGGAAATAGATAGGGTGGTTTTTATACCCACTCTTCAGAATAGGAAACTGAGACTTAGGTTAGTTGCCCAAGGTAGGGACTTGACCCCAGCCTGACAGCTGCCAAAGCCTGGGCCCCTCACACTGACCACGCTGCCATCAACTCCCGTAGATCTCTCCTCCCGGGATTGCCTGACTGCAGAACAGCCCCCGTCCTGAGCAGATGTGCGAGAGGAGAGAGCCAGGCTCCAGCCGTGCGGTCTGTGTCTTTTAAAGATGGGAATTCAAAGCAGCGACTTGCTTACTGGATCAGAACCAGCCCCCTACCCCACCCAAGCCCAGATACCAAGGTAAGTTCTTGCTTCCTCTAATCCAAATGTGTATATAGTCACCTTTGGGGCCAAAAATTCTCAGCCAATTATTCATTTATATTTATTTATGCACATAAGAATTTGCTAATCCAATCCTAAAGCACCTGGTTGAAGTGAAAATTGAGACAAATAGGTAAACTATTGTGGAGACAAAAACAGCATTTGCTTGACTTGTTTAATTTGTAGTTTTCTTTAAAAAAATAAAAACCAAAAAAACCGACCAGTCAGTTCAACCAAAATAGTTCACAGTGACCTTCCAGGAACCAAGGCAGGGTAGATTGCCGGTATTAGCCTGTGGGCTGCCTGGCCTTGTTCCGGAAGGCCAGCGCTGTCAGGAGTGACCAAGCTGTAAAGATTATTTGTTGAAAGGCACCTACAGGGACCCACATGAAAGGGTGGCCAAGTTACACAGCTGAATGGAAAAGCACATTGTAAAATGGTACATATAGTTCTGTAAATAAGTAATAGTCTATTAATTAGTTCATTCAGAAAGCAATTATTGAGCCTATCTGCTGTGTCAGGCTCTATGCTGGGGCCTTAGTAGTATTCCCAGATAAAATCTGGAGGAAGATATATTAGACAGCTAACAGGGCATGTGCCTGGAGCAGGAAATTGTGGGGGACTGTCACTTTTCGCATTGTGTCTCTCTCTCATGTCCTAGTAGTTTATAATGAGGACATGTGACATTTGAAAAAAGGGGGAGAAAAAGAGATTTGTCACAGGATTGGCCCCACTGCCTCTGTCAAGCCTTGGGGTGAAGACTGGCAGGGGCGAGGCTGCCAGGACTTGGGTTCAAGGACCTGCCCTGTGACTTAACAGCTGGTCACCTTGAGCAAACCGCAACCTTCCTGAGCCAGTTACTTTGATAAAAGAGGCCATAATGAGGGTGTGAGCAGGTAGTGAGCACTTGGTCCACAGTAAGGTTTTAGGCCAGTGCTGATCATGATGACCACCCCACCAAAGGTGGGGGGCCCACACACTCCAGTGGGCAGGCTGTACCTACTAGTGCCACTTCATAGGGATAAAGAAGCTGGGTGAGGGCGCATCCCCTGGAGACCGGGTGAGATCCTGACACCCTCCCCATGCTGACAGAAGGACTCTGAACATGTCCGTAGACCCGGAAGGATTGATGAGGGCCTCCAGCAACTCTGCCAACTGCTAAACGCCAAACATCTGATAAATCCTTGCCTCGGTGACACTTTTATCTCCTAGCAGGTCGAGGGCGTTCAAGGTGTAACTGCCGTCCTGGCCTTAAGTCTAATCTCTGGCCTGGATGCTGGATGTGGAAGTAGCAGGAGGCTCAGTGAGGACAGGTGGGCACATTGAGCCTCCTGGAGAGCACAGGTGTGAGTGTCCGAGACTCAGCTTCCCAAAAATTTAGAGAAAAGCTAAGTAGGAGTCCAGCGCTGGGAGTCTGTGCTTGGGCATCTGGCGTTCCCAGGGGCTGCCCTGGGCTGGGCGGCCTGCACAGTGCTGTGGGGGAAGCCTAGCCCCAGGAGTCCTGGGGATCTGTCCCTGCTCAGCGCTTTGGGGCATCATGCTGTCCAATCTGTCACTAGAGCAGGGGTGGCTTGAGTTAGCTGAGTGGCAGAACAGACTCAAGCTGCTAGGGGCAGTTTTCTGGAGGAACCAGTGACGGAGTCACAGGCCCTGGGTTCTGGAGCTGCTTTCTCCCGACCCCAGCTGTCACTCCGAGCAGGGTGTGCATTACCTGAACAGGAAAGCCTCAGGCACTCACACCTGGGTACTGATGCTGAACACACAGGCTATAGAGCTTGATGGACCGACTCAGCCCTTTATCAGCCCCTTTTCTGTCCCGGGTGCCTGGGGTCCTTTGGGCTCCATTCTCTTGCCCTCGTCGTACTGGATCTCTGGGCCCTCACTTCCTCCCACTCACAGAGTTATATCTCTGTCATTCTGGCTTCTGTTCCTCCTCTGCCGCTTGTCTACTTTGTAAAATGCAAATCCCGTTGTACCCCTCCTTTATTTAAAACCCTTCCATGCTTCGTCGCCATCAAGGCCTTTGGGAGTCTTCAGCACCGGCATGCAGCAGCCTTCACAGCCTGGCCCGGGCCTCGCTCCCTGGCCTCTTCCCTCCCTCCTCCTCGTCTTGCCAAGAACCAGCACTGCCGATCAACCTGATGTACTTAAACCGCCCGCTGCTCATCTCCACACCTTTGCACAAGCTGCCTTCCCGAGACATCGCTCTTTCTCCTCCTCTTGCCGGATTAACTCCTCGTGGTTCACTACTCGTCGTAGGGGGTTGTCTTCTTGGCCGCCTTTCCCCTTGCTTAGGAGTGCTGTAAACCCAGGGCCCTCGCCCCGTTCATCTCTGCCTCTAGGGTTTACCGGTGTTGGGCGCGCTCTAGGAGCTCCATAGCATCAATGGAGCCTCGGGTGTTCTAGCCCCGGTTCTGATGCTGCCGGCTTCCGGCCCCATCTCCGTCGCTAGGACCACTGCAGAGGCTCCCAATGGGGCTCTTTGCCTCCAAACTAACCACCCCACCCCGCAAAGCCAAATCTACCTTTGAAGCTATGTTGTCGCACTCCCGATAAAGCTCCGATGGCTCTGCACTGAAGCGACAAGTGTAAGCTTCCTTCCCGGCCGGCGGCGAGGGGCCCCACAGGCCTTGGCAGCTTCTCTCCCTGCCTCACGCCTCTTCCACCAAGGTTCCCAAACTTTCTCAAATCGCGGCACCCTTAGTGACTCAGTAATCTGTCAGAGCCGCCCCCGACCCCAGGCCAAAAGAGGTCCCCAACAGTGTCATTTTTAAGCAGTTAAGTCCAAGCAACTTGAGAAGTATTCACGTTCTAACAACGTAGGGGACCTTTGAGAAGAGAATGTGCATAAATTGGAAGTAGTTCTCACAGTGACCAGCAGATGTCGCTGTGTTCTCCATGAATATTTAAAAGAACCCCGGGAAGCCCCTGTGAATTCACTGCGGCACCCTGGGGTGCCTCAGCACCCGGTTTGGGAACTACAGCCACACGCTGTTGCTATAAAAAAAAAGTTGTTTGTGGTTCCTCAAATTTGCAGTGTTTCCCCAACTCTGCACACGATTTCCCCCCTCTGGTCACCTGTCCCCTCTTCTGTGGTGTGCTCCTGGACCCTTTCCTCCTCACGCTTTCCAGAGCACCTTGTCCATTCCTCTGCCGATTTGCATCTCACTGTTTTATTTGTCGATGGGCTCCTTCCTACTCTGTTAATTTTTTAAGGACAAAGCGGTGTCTTATTTTTCCCTCGTGTTCCCAAGAACCGATGACAGAAAGAGCATTGCATTTGGGATCAGAACCTGGTGACTTTGGGCCCATCCCTTGAGTCTCAAGGTCATGGTCTCTCTACCTGGTAGATTTCCCAGGCATCAGGTAGAAAAGCAAGTCTCACCACTCTTCTTGGCTACAGCTAGGAGTATGCTTGGTCAGTCCCCAGGTGGGTTTCAAAGTGGCACGAATAGGAGATCATGAGGGTTTGGGTCTGAGTTCACACAAACCAGCCTGAAAGAGCGTCTTCCTCTGTAAAACACAGTGGCCCTTCTAGTCCTGGTGAGTTACGACTATGACGAGCTACAGTAAAGCTTTTTCCGGAACAGAGCTATCGCTAACAGAGGGAATTGGGCAGCCAGGGGGAAAATTATCTGAAACAAACCTGTAACGAAAAACCTCTCTACTCTATTGGATATGCCCGCCCATTTAATTTATTCAGTTAATAAAATATATTCCCCAGAGGGGGACAGGCAGAGGTAAGCTACACACCAGTCTGCCTGTGCAAGCATGGGTATATATGTATATCTTGTAACAGTAAAAAAAAAAAAAAAAATTATATATATATATATACATATATATATGTATATATATAGTAATTAAGAGATGTATTGAAGGGTACAGAAATCCTGAAGGACACTGAAGATTCCAATTCAAGTTACTGTCCTTGGCACAAATCTAATTCAATAGGGAATAGATAAATAAAAATGAAGAAAAAACAAATTCAGAACAGATGTTAGGCAAGCAATTTTTTTCACAGTAAGAATCATAAACATGAAGAACAGCCTATAAGGCAAAGTTGTTGATGCAAACAGCATCAAACCACTAAATAAATAGTTAGATGGCACCGCAGGGACAAAGAAACATTAAAATAGTCATTTGGCTGTCCCTGAATATTTGCACCCACACAGTTATGCCCAGGCATGTAGATTCGCAGGCACTGGAGGGAATTGCGTGTGTGTCGGGGCGGGAGGGGCGGGGGGTGGTCCTATTGCATAGAATACGTGCAGGACATCTATTTGTGTGACAGTATATGGCAAAATCTCCTCTCCCCAAATGATATGTGGACTCAGAATATAAATTGAGGGGCTCGACAAAAGCTAGAATCAGTTCTGAACAGACAGCGCAGCCCAGGGAGGAGAGCCTGGCCCCGGGAGGAGCGTGCTGCCCAGGGCCAGATGTTAGAAAGCCCAGACGAGGGACTCTGAAGAAAGGGGGATTTAATGGCAAAAGAATTTCAGACCCGTTTTGGAGAGAAACAAGAGGCAGAGAAAAACAAAAACATTAAAGCATAGGTTATGGGGTTTCAGAGAGAGAGGGAAAGCTTCAAGATGATGATTCTCGTCCAACTCCCTCCCACATGTCATAGCCAGGAAAAGAGAGGTCCAAAGAGGTGAGACGACTGGGTGAGCACCGCCAGGACACGTGCCACCCCCAGAGCTGCCCCTTGGCCAGGAGGAGGCGTGACAGGCCAGAGAAACTGCTCCCCAGCTTTTCTGAGAGCCCACGTGTGAGAGTAGTGAAGCTCACCTCGCAGCTGGCCAAGGATGAGCTCCCGAAATGGGCACTGTCCCAGGATGCCAGCTGGGAGCACGGGAATCAGGATTAGAACCCGAGTGAGAGGAACTTAATTAGCAGGTCACCGGAGCAGACCCTTCCCTTAGCCTATGGATCCCGAGGTGGCCTGACATGGTAGTAAATCAACTTTGGACCCTGACGGGCTCACTGTTAAATCAATGGAGGACAGGTCACTGATGGGGAAAGAATACAGAACCCTCCACGCAAAGCCTTGATTTTAGGATGACTTATTGTTCCCCAGTTTCTTTGCCTATGTCTCAGGGAAATAATAGTAATTACCCAAATTAGCAAAACAAGAAGACCTTCCTGTTTCAGGTTTCCTTGGGGACAAATTAGTCTTGAATGCTTCTTTTCGTCATTCAACAAATATTTACTGAGCACCTTATATGTGTCATACGCTATCTAGACACTGGGAATATTAAAGCAAAGAAGAGACAGAGCTCCTGTCCTCACAGAGTTTGCATTCTAGCAGGAGAGCGAGACAATAAACACACAATGCCACGATTACAATTCCTCCTGTTAATGCAGAGAAATGGCGAAGTGTTTGGGTTAGTAAGGAGAACCCGCGCAGCCCTCTTCCTGAACCATCATTATCCTCTTAAAGTCACTTATGTTTCCATATAAATTAAAGAGAATGTGATCTCAACAAGCTCCTTGAGGTAGGCAGCCCCGAGATTAAAGAGCTGGTGCCGGGGAGAAGAGAAAGAAGAGTGGGCTTGGGGAAGAAGAAAGTGAAAGTCAGCGAGTCCCAGAAAGAGAAGACTAAATTCACATGAGACACAAAGCCCGCGGTGACCTGGTGGGAAAGAGGAAACTCGGAGAGGGCCGAAAGCAGAATAGAAAAGCAAACACATAAATTGTAAAGGGTTTGGCAGAGAGTGAGATAAGGAAAGAAGGGGCTCCAGATGGGGGCCACTGGGAATTATTAGAACAGACTGAATTTATGGTGCAGTACAAGCACTTGTTGATAACGAGGCTGGTCCGGTAAAGAATGTACTCATTGACTTCTAGTCAACAGGAAGTGGGGGCGAGATTACTGGGGCCATGCGTTCCAATCAGAAATGCGTGGTTCACATTGACCAGTTGGGTTCCAGAGCACGAGAAGTTTCGATTTCTTCTGGAGTTCACCGTCAAGGTCTGAAGGCAAGAAGGAATGGCCACTCACTCATGGTCAAAGGGAACAAGAAAGCATCGCTCTAAAACATTCTTCAAATGAACAACGGTGCAGTCACTACAGAAAACGGGATAGCATTTCCTCAAAAAAAAAAATGTAATTACCGTATGATCCCGCAATTCCATTTCTGGGTATGTATCCAAAAGAATTGAAAGTGAGGACTCAAAGAGATATTTGTATGTCCGTGTTCACAACAGCCACAAGGTATAAGCAACCCAAGTGTCCATTGAGAGACGAGTGGATGAACAAAATGTGGCATATATGTACAATAGCATATTATTCAGCCTTAAAAAGGAGAGGAATTCTGACACATCTTGAGGGCAGTATGCCAAGTGAAATAAGCCAGTCACACAAAGGACACATACTGTATGATTCCACTTATGTGAGGGACCTAGAGCAGTCAGATTCACAAGAACAGAAAGGAGAAGGCTGGTTGCCATGGGCTAGGGGAAAATGGGACTAGGGAGTTATTGTTTAATGGCTTCTGAGTGCCAGTTTTTCAAGAGGAAAAGAGTTCTGGGGATGGATGGTGGTGATGGTCACACAACAACGTGGAATTACTTAATGCCACTGAACTGTACACTTAAAAATGATTAGGATGGTAAATTTGTCATATGTATTTTGTGTTTGTTGTGTGTGTGTGTTATGTGTATTTTACCATAATTTAAAAAAGTATCCCCCATCCAAATGTCCTTCATGCCATCCTCAACACCTGGATCTGCCCAGGAAGCAGGGGACTGTCAGACCCTAGCCGTGGTCATAGAGTTCACTCTGCCAGCCAGGTTGTAGAAGCATGAGGACCCCGTCCACCTCCTTGGATGACATCGTTGTAGGTGTCAGTTTCGGTTCCTGGGCCCTGAAAAGTGGTGCTCATTAGCAAGTATGGATGAAGGAGGGTGGAGCTCAGGCTGCTAATTTTCATTCAGGCTTGGAGACAGAGCATCGTAGGGGGCCCCTGGGCAAGGAGGACAGAGAGCGGAGGCTTCTTGCCCATGGGACGGTCTGGGGGACCAAATTCTAGCAGAGAAATCTAAGACTTTGGGGAAGCACCTAGGAATCTTTAGGCTGGAGTCTTTGAGAAGGACCCAGTGGCCATGTCAGTCACAAGGCACAATCCGTAGTCTGGCAACGAGCCAGAGAAAGAACCCGAAGTTACAGACAACCTTTGAAGGAAAGTGGAAGGTCCGTTCAACAGTTGCCTCTCGGGCGGTTAATATGTACCAGCTACCGCATTAGCAATGGAGAAGATGGAGGAGGGGATCACCTGGGAGGACCTGGATTTCCCTCCCCAGGGGGTCCTGTTGTGGAAGGCAGTGGTCTCTATCAGTCCCTGGACACCCACCTCTCCTGTAGCCTGGGCAATATCAAGCAGTGCTGGTGGGTGTGCGACACACGAGACCACACTCACCACATCTACCTGACAGGCAGTGACGGCCATCCACCAGCCATAGGCCCAGGGCAAAGGCTAGTAAGTTCCTCTTTGAGCAGAGACAAAAATAGTATCATGTGCTGACAGTGTCTCCTTAGTGGGTAAAGTGGGGGAGTGCGGAAAACCTGTCAGAGGGTCAGGCCTCTGTGAAGACGCCCATAAACCGAAAGCCTTACCCAGAGTGGAAAGCTTCACAGAACAGGCCGCAAAATTCTTGCAGTTTGGGGGGTTAGGTGGGGCACAGGTTGTTAGCGGCCTGGTCTTGAGATGTGAAGAATAATCAGGGAACTTATTTTAGTAGTTAAATTTCTGTAATCTGCCTCAGGCATGTAAGCATCATAAAACCTGGCAGTGCCTTGCTAGGGAATTACCTGGTGTGCACAGCCGTGGAGGTGTTACACAGAAGGCTGACTGGGAGTGATTGAAATGTAGGAGACAACCCAAACTTTGAAAGATTTAAAGGTCCCGAGGAAGAAAGAATATGGTCCTTTTAAAGATAAACTTTGATTATTCCCAATTTAGTAGAATTTCAAATGTCCATGATGGTCTGTGGCTTTTTTAAAAAAAACTTATACTATATATCTAGAGTTAATTTGGTTTAGACATTTAGATACCTTTGCCTTTTACCCTCTGAGTAACAAGATTTAAAACTGGTTTCTCTTTTCTTTTTTTTTTTAATCATTAAGGGTTCCAAGAACTTGTTTGGAAAAAGTTTCTTTGCTCACAAAATAGTGATCAAAGAGGAACTTTAAGCTCTATGTGAATTGGGAATTCGTTGCTTCTTTGAATTTAGTAGGGATTTTTTTTAAATTATGAAATCAAAGATGGGTCGTAATTCAAAGACAGAATAGGAATGCTATATGCGTTCTCAATGAAGTAAGGTTAAGAGCGAGAAGAGTTGGGGAAATGTGTACAGTTCTTAGATTATCCGTGCAAGAGTTCTTAACAGAAGATATATGCCATGTGTCATCTGGACCTCCTTCCAGATGGGAGAATGCCTTGGCAAATGCCACGGTGATTCATGGCTACGTTACATAACTCTATTTTGCATTTGGGTTGAACAACTTGGATGTGTTGCAGGTACAATTCAATTAAATATGGAATTCATTATTTGAAAATATTAGCTAGAAATAGAGCTTTTATGCAATTTTCATATGAGACATTCTATTGTTTTGGAACACATCTGTGCAGGGCTGTCATTTGGGGGATAGTTACCGATGCCATCCATATTCGATCATCACTGATGGAAAATGAGCTTCCTTCTACCTTGAGCCTGATATAGTGGTGGATTTTAGAAATACGCATCAAGGAATGCAGAACTGAAAATCTGTGACTGACTTGCCAGCCTCCATGGCCCTCCACTCTTCCCAGCCAGGTGCTTACCCCCCACCTACATCCCAGCCTTTCCCCAGAAGTGGAATACCCCCAGGCATCCTCAGACTCCATCTGTTCCAGCCAGGAGGGACCTTTTGTCCCCCAACTGATAACAAAGATTGGGTCCGGTTTCTGAGGCCTGGGTCTCACATCATACTCTCAGTCTTGAGAGTGTCTACAGGTCATTCGAATGTCCCCTGGGCCCATCTCCCGGAGGCCCTGCTTGTGCTCCTGCCAGACTCTCTTCTCAGGGCTCAGAACACCCCATAGTTGGGCCCTAATGTCCACTGACAGGCCTTCTTGACTCTAGTTTTGCTGAGTGGCTGACTATTGTCCAGCTGACACTGTCTCTCTGGGCAGCTTTCTTCTGCACTGTCCGCGATGGCCAGTGTTTACTAGAATGGGGAGTTGTCTGTTTCTTACCCTTTAAACACTGTGCTTTGCTTATCAGCTGGAAAGTACTCTGTTAGCACCCACAGCCTGGTCAGTTTTCCATATCTATCCTACCCTGGGGAATGGGGCTACTTTCAGTTTCTAGGCCATTTCCTCCTGCTGCCCCATTCCTTGGAAATAAGCAGTCCATTGGCCACATCTGTCCGAGATAGGATGTCCACACGAAATACTTAGATATTTACACTCAGTGCAAAAATCTTAGATGTGTTTTAAATTGTCGACTAATATACTTTGGTAAGCTTTTTAGCCTGTAAGTGTCTGGGTTAAGACAGAGAAATAATTTTAATAATGCTCGAACTTGTGATTTTAAAGAAGATGGAAGGTACTATTAGCCAGTGAGCACTTGGCCTGCGCCTGCGGTCATGGGGTCCCTCATCTCGAGGAGCAGTTTCAGCTTAGACTCCACCTCAGCCGCCGACAGTGGGCTTTTTCTGATGTTGTCAGAGGTTTCTCAAAATTGTAAGCCACCATGAGGCAAGAGTGAGACTTATAAAAATTTTTTAGTATAAACTGTTGGGGTTGAGTCATTAGTTTGTAGTCATCTTGCCTGGAACTGGAAAAGACCTCAAATATCAACTGGCCCTTTGCTTTTCAAATTGCTCATTTCGATTCACTGGTGGTTATGAAACCAGTTTAATGCGTGGTGACCAGCTTGTGTCTGTTTTGTTTCCATTTCGTGAAAAAATAGACTATGTCAGAGTGGATCTTATATAGCAAATAAGATATTGTTTTGCACAACTTTTATTTCAGGTATGTGTGTCTCTGTGTGTGTGTGTGTGTGTACTGGATCACAATGTAAAATATATTATTTACCGAGGATTACAATTCACATGTTGACATCACTGATCTAAGCCAAACCCCCTCGTTTTACGTCTAAGAAAACCGAGGCTCCGACGGGGAGAAGTGATTGGCCAAACTCTGTTAGACTAACAAGTGGCAGACAGCGAGTTAGAACTGGAAGTCGAACTTCAGTTTTCTCTTGTAAATTGGCATGCTCTATTTGGTGGTTTTCCTCCCAAACAAGAGGAATTAATAGAGGCGCTTGATCTTGAGGACTGTGGATCACAAAGACCTGGACAGAAGCAGTCGCTAAAATATGCAGAAACCATCACCTTCAGGTTGTTGTCCAATGAGGATGGAGGGACAGGAAGTGGTGTGAAATAGAAGAAAGAAGAGGTCAGAAGGGCAGAAAGATGGGTAAACATCAGACGCATGTCGTTCTTAAACCATAAGGAAACATAGAAGATGTCTTGGTAGAATAAGGGACTGTGACAGGGACAGGCAAGGTGAAGAGTGCATTAAAGGTTCATTCAAGAAAAGTGGGACTCTAACAGAATCCCTCTGTTCCTTTTTTGGCCCAAGTCGCCTGTATAAGGACAGAATTATCCTTTTGATAATTCTACCTATCGGGCTTGGTGATAATTGTGTTCCTGATGATAGCATTCTTCCTATTCTTAAAGGCCTCCTAAAAAATCAGCCCATGTGTCAGGGTATTCACTTTTATAAAAATAACACCCCTCTAAAATGCAATACGGTTTAATAAACAAGCATTTAAAAATGTTTCCTCATAGGCCCTATGTTAGTGATTGATCTGTTTTGACCAGTGAGAATATTGATATTTAAATCATCGAATGATTCTGAATAATTATGGCATACAAATGATCAGGTCTCATATGAATTTTGGTTCCAGACCCACATTAGTTGCAACTGGTGATTCTAAACTTTGCTTTCAACATTTTCATGAAAGACTCGACTTTTATCAAGTTAGCAGACCCAGACATTTCCCCTAGTCTGGCCTCATAGAAATGTTAGGATAATTCAAGATTTCTGTGCAGAATTCCATAGTTTCAAGGATTCTGTGTTTTCTCAGTGATCATAGTTTGTTTTCATTTTCATCAGTTCCTCTTCAAACTGAGTTGCATTTTTAGGGCAAATACTTAGCAAATGAATCTCATTCTAAGGCCTGCACTCCAAATCAGCAACAGAAACTTCACATTCAACTCCCAAGCGTCAATGTCTGTGAGGTTCTTTTGCCACTATTGCTTCATTTGGACCTAAGGGTCCTGCCGTGCTTCAACATCTATCCTTCTATTGGTCTCGGTCCAGTTTAAAAATGAGAACAGTCTCCCCATATCAGCTGCCCAGTATGAGTCTGAATACTTGTATTTTCTTGCACAAATCAGCCCTAGTATCCATCCTGCCCTACCCTCTGCCGCATTTTCAAGTCCAGTGTGTTCAGGTGCCTTGTGTCTTCTATGTCAGAGAGCAGTCATGTGACACGGGGATGCAACAGGTTGAATCAGAGCCTTTTAATTCCCAGAGGTCTCGATCTATGGCAGTAGGCCAGCAAATCTCCCACATGTTGATGACATAGCTGTCTGCCTGCATTACAGTAGGCCATCGCTATGCCGCTCTTCGGTTTCATTTAAACAGTACAAAGGGCACTTACATGAGGTTTTCATACGTTAGTCACTTCCAGAGCACACACTGCCCTAATGGATGGCACCGTGGAATCTGAGCTTTAAAAAGCACCGAAATGTTCTTATCGTTTTCATTGCTGATGCCACATGCTTTTCCATATGTATCCCAGAGTTCTCAGCTTCCTCACTGCCAGGTGACAAGGTTCTATTTGTTCATGCGTGCTAGCTAATTAAATAAAAAATGGTGTTAAAAAGCTCCGAGTTGGAGGCATATGGGACACCTCTACCTCCTGTGGGCATGAACCTTGAGTCTAAAGTGCCAGGTCCTTTATACTGAAGGCTCATTTGTTTGCTGAATTGATTTTTCCCGTGCGTGGATCCCCGGTTCCCTGGGAGATGGATTGCTTTAGATTCTGATATTTGTGGAGATGTTCTTAGAACACACTTCTGCTGCTAGTTACAAGAAGGTGCTACAGGGATGATATCCAAACAAGGGTATTCCCTGAGGCACTGGCATATGACAAGTCAGAAATACATATGGGAACTAATAAATGATAAAAGCGAGATTTCAAATCTGTTGGAAAAGGATGAATTCCCAGTTGGAACACCACCGTCTGGAAAATATAAGGGTGGATCCATACTCCCACGTTTACCCTCAGATTAATTCCTGGTGTATCAAATATCTAAAATTTTTTAATGAAATTTTAAAAAAAATTAGAAAAATGGACATTAAAAAAAAAAAACTTTTGGTGGAGAAAGCCTTTCTGAATCAGATACAAAATGTAGACACCATTTAAATTGATTAAATTCAACACAAAAACGAGCGTTTAGAAAAAATACATAATAAAGTCAAAGACAAATGATGAAAAGGAGAAAGTATCTGCAGTATAAATATAAAGGGCTATTTTCTTTTATATATGAAGAGCTACAAATAAATTAGGAAAAGACCAATAACTCAATGGAAAAGTAACAAAGGATTCTTCAGAAAACGAAATACAATGGATTTTAAACATATGAAAAGATGCTCAAACTTGCTCATGTTTAGAGAAATGCAAATTAAAGCCGCCATCAAATGGTTAAGATTTAAAATTGTGACCACACATTTTAATGGCAATTATGTGAGAGAACCAGGTGCTCTCATACACTTATTTATGTGAGTGTAAATATATAAACCCTAAAGAGAGCAATTTAGTAATATTTGTCAGAATAAAAATGTGGATAATCTTTGACCTAATAATTTCATTTCTAGTCATTCATCCTACAGATATACAAGACAGCGATAATGTATATACAAGAATATTCACTGCAGTATTGTTTATAAAAGTAAAAGGTAGTTCATCAATTGAGAACTTGTGTTTTAAATTAGGATACATCCATACTGGGGAATCCTTAAAAGAAAGAATAGCATTTAACAAGAACGAATGTATCGAAATGGGACAGTTTCCCAAAGATCGCGAATGAACAAAGCAAGGCAAAGAACAGCACCTACCATATATTATCCATTTGAGTATTAAGAACTTAATAACAGAGGTTGCTTCCGAGGAGGAGCGGTTAAGGGTCCAAAGTGGGAGTCAGTTTTACTTTTTTCTGGGTATTCATCAGCCCTTTATGACTTATAGTGTACATGCTTACCTGCTTATAACTTAAGGTTCTAATGAGAGTATATGAGATCATTCAACAAAGCTGACTTGATGAAAGGACACAGGAATCAAGTGCCATTAACCAAGTGGAAGGGCATAGGTGATGGACACCAGGCAGCATGAAAATAAAGTTCGACAAAGGGGAGATAAGTGCATACTAGAAATCGCGACTAAAGTGATATAAGAGCAAGAAGAAATGGGGATGATGCTAAATAAAAGAGCAACTATAGAGCTATCACTTAAAAGACAGATGAGATAAGGAGACAAGAGGCTTTGGATAGAAGCCTTTAGAAGTTGCAAATGAGCTGAACTTAGAGTGCTGTGTGCGTATTTTATTTATAAGTAATTAATAGTAATAGCATAATAAAGGCTTGTCATCTACTGAATTACAAAGTCAGTTACAACTTGGAGGGGGCGTAATCTCTATCCTTTTTATATTAAATCACAAATGTGTGATGATTATGTTGATACTGTCCTTTTAGGGCTTGGGAAGGAATATAAATCCAACTTAGTGCTCATTCTCAGACTGAAGGAGATAACCAGTAATCATTCATTGACTCAAGGTTATCTAAAGCAATAGAGCCTTGCTATCTTCATATGAGGTCACCAAAGATACTACTATACAATTCAAAAGAGTTCTAATTAAGTATCATGACTAAAAACTGTGTAGGTGCGCATGCCAGTCCATCCACTTTATATTTAAGTTCAAAAAAGGCAGAGACAACATGCGTAGTTTCATTTGCAGACAGCCTGACAAAGCCGGCTATATAATTAGACATTTGGTAAAGACATTTTATTCTCAGTAGTGGTGGTGGTAGTGGTGGTGGTGGTGATAATAAACACTAATGTTGCTGTCCTCTCTTGGCAGAAAGCTCCTCCAACAATATCTTCCCCATAGCAATAGCTGGGAAGGAAAATGGGCAAGGAGCTGATTTCGAGTTTAGAGACCCAAACTCTGACCGAGTGGCTATGATGACAACCAGATAATAAGCATAAACACTCATCATATATGGCTTTCAGGGCCACATTTCTCTCAACACACAGTTCTGTCCTGTCATCTGAAGACACAGTGCACCTCTATGTGGAAGGAACAATGTGAGATTTCACTTGTCAAATGGTGAACCAATCTATTATTTCAGCTTTGAAGAGGCTCAATCTGCTATTGATAATCCCTTCTAATGATAAATATAGTCTAAAAATGAATGTAATTTAAACCAAATCATTTTGTAAAGGAAGGCTCTTTCATGGCACATAGTCCATCCTTGACATTCCCAGTCAGTAAAACCATTTTGCTAAACTTTAAGCAGTAACAAAATAATTTTTAGGGCTGAAAAGGACATTAAATATAGGCTAGTTCAACTCTTTCATTTTAAAAAGTGAACATACTGAGTGTCATCAAGATTACGGAGCTCACACAGGACTTTCCGCCACTACCACGTTGCTGTGAAATCAGCAGTGGACACATTCAAAACGAAGTCAGCATTTTACGGCTCATCTTTTTTTCTAGAGCAGAAAAAGTTGATAGCTTTGTATGAAGAAATTATGCCATCACCTTCCATTTTTTCCCTTTTCACTAGAGGTGGGAACAAAGAGTGGAGATAATACTGCAATTTCTTTCCCTACAACCTCATTTGAAACTATTCTCTTTAAGTTTTCTTGAAATGAAAAGGATAAATTGTGTTAACTTAGTTAAAGTTGGAGAAAAAGTTGATTGGACATTCTGTTGTCAAGGAAACCAATTGTCTTACTTTCTCTCATTCATATTCATTCTCATTCTCATTTTCTTCCACCCCCCCCCCATGCACATGCAGATATGCATGCGCCATGCCACCTACCAGTTAATACGGCACCCTTTAAACTCTTCATCTGAGATTTTAAGATTATTTTAAAACACCCAGGGGTTCTACTCTGAAAAATCTGTACAAGGAGTACTCAAGGGAAATGATTCCTAGAATTCAAACTCAGGGAGGCCTTTTTCTAATTCTGGTGAAGCTACTGTCATTCTGAGTCAGTGCTACGTCTCCAAAATATAAGGGACTGTCTCCAAGGTCACTGTCAAGTCAACTGCAGAATGAAACTATTGGGAAGAGAAAACTTGGTTGATAACTTTTACAGAACAATAGAACAGCACGAAAGAAAGAGAAAGGTAAACGGTTCAATCCCTTGAGACTTTATTGAGTATCATGCTTCAGGCAAGAAGCTATGCACTAAGGAAAGAAGGAAGGAAGGAAGGAAGGAAGGAAGGAAGGAAGAAGGAAATAGTTGGAAGGAAGGATGAAGGAAGGAAGGAAGGAAGGAATTATGTGAGGGATGTGATGGATGAATGGAAGGAAGGAAGGAAGGAAGGAAAGTAAATGAAGACCAAGCTAAATGGGATTTTCGAGAGTGAGGTAGAGTTGCTTACTGATGAAAGATATGCACCATCTCCCTGCCCTTCCACCAGAGGTATACACCTCCCTGCTCTATCAGTGTCAAGCTTGGCCACGTGACCTGTTGTCCTGACTTTGAGTTTGGCCAAAAAACTTGGTTTGGCCGACAGGATGTTAGCAGATGCGATGCAGCAGAAACTTAAAATGTTCTTGTGCTGCCGGGTTTGCCCTCTCGAACTTTTGCCTTCGCCATGAGAAGAGCCTGCCCTGCCTGCGGCTCCAAGGAGGATAAGAGATGTGTGGAGCAGAACTGCCCCAGCTGAGCCTGGCCCAGATGAGCCACCTCCCTGAGGACCCGCAGATGCTCCGGGAAGCCCAGCTGAGCTTCCCAGCCAAGGGTAGCTTACATCAGTCAATCCCAGCCAACCCTTAGACACACGATAAATAATGTGTCGGTTAAGTCACTGCGTAGTGAGTGGCTTTTTAGAGTAGTTTGTTATAGAGGAATTTACAGACTAATACAGAAAACGTCTAGTATAACATCTGCATTTGTTATGGTCGCAGGGTCACACAGCAGACTAAAGAGCGGTTAGAAGAACTTAGCCAAAACCGTGGGTCTCCTGGGTAGAGCTAGTCCCACAAAGGGCACAAGTTGCTCCCTTCCGAAAAACATCGCTGGGAGAATAGTCCTATGATTGAAGGGACCCCCCCAAGCCCCTGGAGCCCATCAGTCCACACAACCGAACTTCACTGCGCCTGAAAGCATTATCGCCGACCTGGGGGGGTCTGGAAAAAGGCTACTAAAAAAATCACCCAGTGGCCAAGGAGAAGCGTGTGGGAACAGACCGAGATGATTAGACGCCAGTGCGGAAAGACACGGTTGAGAATCAGTACGATTCAAGTCTGTGAGATCTTGAGTAGGGTAAATGATCTGAACATGGGTGTGCTCACAAGATTCCGGAATTTTAGTTCTTTCAAGGTGGGCAGGGAGCATACAAGGGAAAAAACACCAGGAAAAGTAAAGGGAAAGGCTCTATTACTTTACATGGCTGAGAACTAGGGCGACCACATGTCCCGTTAGATCCGGGCCGGTCCTGGGGTAATTATTAATAGGGGTAATTATTAATAGCACCTCCTTTCGCTTTTAAAAATGTACTGGATTGGATGGTAGACGATAACGGTCTTACAGCTAACAGTATGTTTTACTCAGAGACGGGGTCCAAGTAGGGTTTAGATGGTTTCGTGGGGAAAGACCTGTCACAGGTTATCAAAGCAAATTAGACCAAAGCCTGGAAGGCCACCGCGTCCCACTGCAGCACACTCTCGTGCACCCTTTGTCGTGAGAGGTGGCGAAGGCACGCAGAGCCTGACCCAGTTCGTCAGGGTCTCAGAGGCTGGGAAGTGGTGGTGTTTCAGGCTAGCACAGTGTCCCCCTGGGGTTCCTCCTAGGGCCCTCGTCTGTACTTCCGGGCACTCTCTTTGTGGCTCCTCAAAAGACAGAAACCATCTTGCCATTACGTCCATGTCAATTCAACGTGCAAAGTTCAAAATATGTGGAAGAATAGAGTCTCTCTCTTACCCACACAGAGGTCCATACAGCTTTCTGAGCTCCATCTGACTTTCCCAGAAGCCCTGCAGAAACACAGCACTGTAGTGAGAATACGATTCAGACTTATTCAGAAAAAAAGTCTGGAACAGCGAGAACGCAATTACATAAACAATCAGAAAAGAATTGAACTGATATTGCTTTCAAGGACTTTCGAGTGGTAGAAGAAACTAACAGCTTTAAAAATATATGTCGCCGAGGGAAAGTCTCAGTCAGCTCTGCTATAAAGGACAGAAGAGATCATCTGTACTTAAACTATTCGTGTATAATTGCTACTAAAGTATTTGAAAACTATTTGCTTTCTCAACTATGTTAACATTCCCCTCTGCAATTTGGTTTATATTATTATTATTATTATTATTATTATTATTATTATTATTGTTGTTGTTATTATTCCTGGCAAAGCCTCTTTTCACAGCCACCGTATGTGTAAACGTTCTGCTAAGTTTATCCAAATGACCACGAATTCTGAATTACGATCCAAGTTGAATTTTAAGTAAAATCAACATCCTTAGAACATAAGGACCTTAGAGCAACTTTATATAGGACAAAGCACTAGACACATTTTTAGGGAAGGGGGTATGCCTGGAGACACACACGAGGCAGAGTGGGGGAGGGGCACAGGAAGTGCCAGACTCCCCGTGCGGTGGGGACGGAGTATGGAGTGTGCATGCAGGAGTACGTGGAGGAATTGCACAGGCGAAGGGTTGGAGATGGCTAGATCCACTGGGTTGCGGGAAGGAACTGTACATGCAAATATATGTGGGTCAGGAGGGAGGCGGGGGAGTGGAAAATGCTAGACTTGTCTCATGGGGATGGAGTATACGGGCAGGTAGGTAAGGGGCGGGGGAGAGCGGAGAGTCGGGGCGTAGAGGAGCCGGATGTCCTTGTTGGGAATATGTCCCATTCTCATTAAATCACTTTCACAGTCTAAGCTTTGCCATATATCAAGGAGAGCATATATGAATATAAAAATAGTCACTGAAATTACTATGTTCTAGAAAGCACTTGGCAGGGTTTGCACATACAAGGATGACGAGCTGAAAAGGAGCATATGTGAAATTATCCAGAGGCAGGAGCACAGTGTTCTCCTCCTACCGACGGTTAAGCTATTTGCCTCAAAACGTTAATACTAAATTAATTACTCAAC
>NW_024356249.1:2451126-2579362 GCF_902729225.1 Pteropus medius
AATTCATTTATTTAATGTCCTATCTGGTGTGTTGTTCTATTTTGACACTGAGCGATTTCTTTGCATTTGCTTCGAGGGGCTCGCAGGAAGCCCGAATGAGATAGCTGTGGGTTTAAAGTTGTGGACTGGCCACCCGTGAGATAGAGATGAGAGAGCAGAGTCTTTTAAAAACTCTAGGAAGAGAGACACAGCAGAGAAAGGACAGAAAAGAAGAGAGAAGAAACTGAGAAGGGAGAGGAAAAAGGACCGAAATAGCTGATGGTTTTCTATCTGGTGCCAAGGGCCAGCCTTTCCCATTGCAGGGGTGGCAAGGGACATTATCAGGATTGGCCCAAATTTAGTCCTTCCTGCCTTTGGCTTAGTGGCTCTTCACATGCTAGATCTGTTGGCTCCTGATGTTGGGTCCAGTGACAGCCCCGCCGCCCCCTCCCCATGAGTCAGCAGAATAAATCATCTGGTTTCTGAGAAAACCCAATGGGAGAAAAAAGAAATAGACTTAGAAGATAGAGTCTTGGCCCTCTATCTACCAACGCCTGCTGGACGTCTCCACTTGGATGTCGCTCTGGCAAATCAAACGTGTCTCCCCAAACCAGCTTCCTTCCCGACCTTTTATTTCTGTCCGCTCATGCCATTCTCCCTGTCACCCTGCCTTCGAGGCAGGTTTGCTTCATCTTGCCTTGAATTCTCTACTCCTAATTAGTCACAAGAGGTACTGATTTGGCCCCCAATGTCCTTCTCTTGTCATGCTCATCACCACCCCTGGCCAAGTCTCCACCACTTCACCCCGAGACTTCAAAAACAATTGGATTCTACAGACCGAACCTAAATTCTCTCCCTTACAGAGTCATCTTCCAGTTCTCTGTCCCTCCCCTATTCGTGAAGGATACTACATGAATAGTTCTTCACTTGCCTTTCTAGACTGTCAGGAATCCAGTCTCTGTCTGACTGTCTGTCTATCTGTCTGTCTGTCAGATAGCTGCATTTCCTTGTGCTCCCCAGTCTTTGGCTTCCAGTCGGTCTTGGCTGCTTTTCGAGCTGTGTACTGGCTCTTATGCAGATACAATCAAACACGTCATTCCTCACCTGGTTTGTGTGTCCTTGTCTTTGTGTCTATCACTCCGGTAGGACCCCTTCCTCCAGGAAGTCCTCCAGGACGATTCTAGCCCTGGCTGATCTGCCTCTCCTCTGAAGGACAGCCACCCAATCTAGTGCTGGGATATATCCCATCGGGTGTTGTCCACCATTATTTGATGCGTGCCCTCGAGGGCAGTAGTAACTTCTAATTCTTCTGCATTCTAAGGCCTGGCACATTTAGATACTCAATGAATGGGGTTTTGGGTGAATGGCTGAATGAATGAATGAATGAATGACAGGACTCAATACATATTGATGATTGATAAGCTCTAGATCATTGTCACCACATAAGAATTCTTTCAAGTAGAGGAAGGCTCATTATGAAGCACCTTCACATAAAGACCACCCCAGCAGGAGGTGACCTAGATGGAGCAGTGCTTCATGGATAAAGCTGCACCAGGCTCAGTGTATCTTATGCTAGAAGGAAATGGGAGACAGTCCTTACCTGGCGGAAAAATGTCAAGTTTCCAATAAAAGGACAAGGCTTGGGATGTCTGATGCCCAACTTCTCCAGTCTTGAAAAGGCTGACGTAGAGTACCTGAGGGGAAAAGCAAATTTTGAAAATAAAGTGAAGTCCGCTTTCAGCCTTTGGCCCAATAAGAAATCAGAATTGTCGAGTTCTCCAGAAGTAAAGGTAGAAGAAGATTCCAGCTGATCATGTCCAATGACTGAAGGGGTGGAGGCCTACAGGCAAGTGAGCAGCATGGAGCTCAGGAAATTCCTCCTGACTGAATGCCAGGCTACAGATCAAGGAATCTTAAAATCTCACAGTTGGAAGACACCTTAGAAATGATATAGTCCAAATACCCTTTCTCCACCTAAAATGTCCATCAATAAATAAATTGTTTTTTAAAACACACCTCTCCCCAGTTCAGTTCTTTTGCCTCTAAATCTACCATGAACAATTGTCTCAGAAGGCAAGGGAGAAAAATAGCAATGGCGACAATAAACTCTCCACGCAAATTTGTGTATTTTCTTGGCCAAAAATGACCCCTGCGCATAATTTGTCCCTCATCACATTCCATGGCCTAATAGAGAAAAATAAAAAATGGGAATGGAGGGAACACACTGCGGAGACAAGACCTCATCACCAACTGCTTTCGACCTCTTTACGTCTTTGTTTTCATGGTCTAAAACCATATGGGAAGCATATTTTCTTAACCAAAAATCAGGAAATGTGGCCCGACAGATTTCTGTGCCACTTTCCAGGAGAAAGCGGCAGTCTGAGAAGTGCAGTGTGGCTGTCAAAACATTGGAATTACTAGGATATCTCAACAGTTTATGGGAACAGAGGGATGTTGCAGTTAAAGTCAGAACTGGCTTAGAAAAACCTGGACATATGGCTGTGATCCCTAATCAGCCAGCTAATTAGGTCGAAAGTTCAGTTAGTTCAGAAAAATTAATGAGTCAAACTGGGTGTTTAGCATCATGCAGGGACCAGCCAAATCTTAATTTAGGAGCAGGGAAAAAAAGAGGGTGTCAATAGAGCTGGCCTTCATAGCAGTACTGGAGCTTAAAAAAAAAAGCAAAAAACCACCGGCTACTGTAAGAATCACTCACTTATCATCAGAAAGATGGAACGTTTGTATAGTCTTTGACTTTCCCCCGCTCCACTTTCCTGCCTTCGGTCCAATAAGGAGCCCTGAAAATAACACCCTTTCATCGAATAGTCAAATATTCAGGGAAAGGCCAACCCAGCTTGATTGCTGATTCATGTTATTCTGAGTGATGGGTCTGCTTTTAAAGTGGCCACGGGAGAACCAAGCCAGGGGCAGAAGGGGAAGGAGGGTTCTCCTCCTGGCTCTCCCAACCAAAGCTTCCACCTATGGCTCTGCGATCGGGTTTGAATGAATCCCCAGGACATCACATCTAAGTCCATGTTCAAGTGTAATTACAGACCACACTCAAGAGCCACGTGTGAATTACACGGATTAGTCATGCCCGCATTCCTCTTCATTAGCATTTATACCAAAGGTTGACAGCACAAGATGTAAAAGTTATTCTTTCGAGTAGACTATGATGTTTTAAATGATTCCCCACACACCTAAGAGGAAAGACCAAAAGAGACTTACCAGTCTACTTAACACTTCTCTTAACATCCCAGATTTGTTTTGTAGGTTCATTTCTTCATCGGTTTTTGTGAATTATTTTCTAAATGTAATCTCTAATGGGCAGAAGGAAATATGTCATCTTGGGCCACGTAATTACATCTTAATTTTGTAATTAGATGTCTTGATTGTCTAATTAAAGGACAAGAAGTCTGTACCTAATTACACATGCTAATTATTATGCAAGTCCATGCCCTAATTATGTAACTCCACTTACAAAAATACTGCTTGTGTGTCCCTGCACAAAATTCAGACATTTTCAAACATATGGCATCCACAGAGAATGTTCTGGATACGACCATAACTTTCACTTTGCAGTCTAGACTCAAGTATAGAACTTGAGTGTCTTCAGCTAGGAACTGGGTAAATGTTGCCATCCATAACTAGTCCTCGCACCAAAATCAGCAGGGAGAGATCACCGCCACCAGACTTCTGGGCACGACTGCAAAGTGGGTTTCATTTGTCTCGTTCCTACTGCCTCCTTTGCACCCTTGTTTCATATTCTCTGGTCCCAGGATCCCCTCTGTCTCTCTCAACAGGTTCTTAACCCAGAATCTATGGACCCAAGGAGTTAGAGGTTCAATTATGTCATTCCAAAAGAGACAAGTAGAAGTCACAACTCCAGTACCTCAGCATATGACCCTATTTGCAGATAGCGTGTTTGTAAATATAGCTAAGATGAGACCGTACTGAAGTAAAGTGCGCCCCTAATCCATTGTAACTGGTGTCCTTATAGGAGGACAGCCAGGAAGACATGGAGACACAGGGAGAAGGCCGTGTGATGACAAAGGCAGGGAACACCGAAGATCATCGGCCAACCACTAGAAGCCAGGAAGAGGCAAGGAAGGGCTCTCCCCAGCAGGGAGAGAGGGAGCGCACCCCGTACGCACCTGATTTCAGACTTCTAGCTTCCAGAACTGTGAGACAACAAATTCTGGTGTTTTAAGCCCAGTTTGTGGTACTTTGTTATGGAAATGTTAGGAAACTGATATCCCAGGAATACTCATGAGTGAGTTTCAGAGAATCAGTGAAAAGGGATTTTTAAAAATTTTCCTCTCGGTACTTTTAAAGATTGTCATGGTGAGAGAAATTTGCTTTTTTATCTCAATGTGCCATGAATTCCTGTGCCATCAAAGTTCAGATGGTCAAGGATGCTACTGCGTAAAGCAGGCAATATGCAACCAAAATGTGGCTACCCCGTTATATTTAAAACAGCTTCTTTTGATGAGAATTAATGCAGATGTATCCCACAGTTATGAATATGGGCATCTATCATTGTTACATTAAGGATACTCAAGTTGGAAAATGTCAACGGAACGTATATGTAGTCGCTTCAGATAGCGCCCTTCGGTTTTCCTTTAATGCTGTCATTTATTGCTACAGGACGCAGATCCTGCCGGGCCAGTGGTGCACCTTATCCCGTCCATTCTCAAAATCAATTGCACCATGTGGGTCATTTACATAATAAGATTTGATTTTGAAAGCCTTGAAATTCCCCAATATTTCATTTACCCCAAGATAAAGCCCTTGAGTGATGCATTCGACGAGAGTGGTCAGCCCCTCGTTCAACCAAAGAAGTCACTCGTGATAAATTGGGGAATATTTTGATGGATCATGTATTAAGGAGATGGCCCAGCTGATTGAGATTTGGAGCAAAAGAAGAAAATAGGCAAACAGGGCCTGCCCTTCCAGATTTCCCTCATTGCATATCTTAAGCAGAGAGGAATCGGTTTTTCTCTAGTGTACTTCAAGAAACAGCCAGCTCCTTGGTTCATCTGTTATGTCCTCACTGTCAGAGCATTTGGACTTGGTGAGCCACTTTGGGAAATTTTAGAGGCCGTTGATGTTTTAGAAATAGTGAAAGATTTCTTTGGCAAAGAGCATTTCACCTGGGACGAAGATCATGATGTTCTGGGCACAGGCGAAGCCATGAGTGCCAGGTAACACACCTGTCCCGCTCTTTGGAGGAGAAATTCCCCTTTCTCACGGTTACAGTATGCTTGCAAGATGCACGGCTATCAGAGGCTTTGCCAGCAATTTCACGAAAAGTCATAGCCACACCAGAAACTTTATGAGAAACACGACCTTAAATTGTTGCCTTTTGAAAAGGTTTTATGATGTGAGAGCAGAACATGAGGTTTGTTAGCTTTCCAGAAGACAAATCTTGAAATGCTTGACAGAAATTTGGGCAAAAAAGCTAGAACTATCAGGGAGAAAGCCTACTCTCATTTTATTGTAATTCTTTCTAGTTTTTATTCTCCGAGTATTTTTATATGTGTGAGATCAGATTGTCTATATTTTTTTCTATTCCTATTTCTTTATATATATATTTTTTTCATTTAACATGAGGAAAAATCTCTATGTTATTAATTCTTTATGAATATTATTTTTATGGCTATAATACATTCCTCTTGTGGACATGTCATAATTTACTAAACTATTCTTATTAAATATTTAGGATATCTTCAATTTTTTTGCTAATTTAAGTTATGCTGCTACAGGGAACATCTCTGAGCATGAAGTTTGTCTAGCACTTTATGCATAAAGCTTTGCCAGATTTGAAGTCCATAGTCACTGGTTTTAAAGGTTGGCACGCCAAATTACTTTCCGGAAAGTTTGTCCCAGTCCGTGTCACCAAACGCTTTCATAAATTTTTTTCCTAATTTTGTAGACACATCAGTGTATCTGAATGTTTGCATTTCTTCCATTACTAGAGAGAACTTTTTTATGCCATCCCTTTTTCTGTAATTGCAGAAATATTTCCCAGCTTTGAAACTATTCTTTCCACTGCCCCGCCCCTCTCCCCCCGCCTCCTGCCACCCCCCGACTTCATTTCCACCACAGTTGATCTGAGTCGCAGGCAGAATTGTGCTACACCAATCGGTTAAAAAATTAGTTGGAAAATGAGCAGTTGTTGATAGGTGACTGCACGCTGACTCCAAGCACATATTTGGCCAGGAAGAGGAAGATAAGCAGGTGGATTCTGAACTAACTAACTACAGCCTTGTTAGTTGACCTTAAATTCTGTTTCCTTCTTCCTTGCCCCCTTCTTCCCCGACACCATAGCTAGAGAAACTGTAAGTACAGAAATGGCTTCGCTTGTGCTGCAAGGAAATACAGGGTCTCTATGTGAGGTCATCTCAGCGCCCCCGGTGGTGTCTCAGCTCCATTTTAGCATCCTCATCCTCATGTTCGGAACTCTGTCCTGTAACCCATTTCCTCAAGACGTTGCTCTCACTTGCCCTCAGGGCTGAAGTCCACCTGGTTCACATTCACACATGCAAGTTGGTATCATTCATGTGTAGGAACACCACTTGTTTTTTTTATGCCAATCTTGTTATCAATGATTCTTCTAAACTTTCTAATTAGTTCTACTGGTATGCATATGGAATCTCTGTAATTCCTTATGCCGACAATTTTATACGATGCAAATAATATAAATTTGTTCTTTTCTAATTCTTTTACCTCACTTTTCATTTTCTTATTCCATTGGCTGGGACCTCTGGTAAATATTTAAAAGAAGCTGTTAAAAGAGAGCATTCTTTTCATATTCCTGGCTCTGTGGGAATGCATCTAATGTTTCAAATTAAGTGTGAGATTTTGCTAAAGATTTTGGATAGCTATCTTTTATTGTGTTAAGGACACTTTCTTATATTCCTAGTTTGCTTAGAAAAGTTTTTCTTGATTAGTTCTGTCATAGGTTTGTCTATTTTATTAATCTTTTCAAAGCTCCCATTTTTGCTTTTGTTGATTTCTAAATTTTTGTTTATTTCGTTAATTTACGTTCCTATTTTAATTATCGCCTTCTATATTCTTTAGATTTGCCCTTGTTCTTTTTTTTTCAGCTTCCTAATAATTTAGCCCACTTATTTTCAATATGATTTTATTTTTAGTGACTGCGTTTAAGGCTAAAATATCCTTTTAATTACTTTAGCTGTATCTCACACATTTTTGAAATGTAGCTCTTCAGTGTATGTTGTATTCTAATAGGAAACTTCTAAATATATAATCTGCTAAACTAAGGAGTTGATTCTGTAACATCTTATAGTGGTGACACGTGGCATTTTTGTATTATTATGAATTCATGGATTTAAATATTTTTATATGTTTTGATCCATTACAATTATTATTTTATTTATCAAATCGTCCCATCTTTGGCTAGTTGAGTGCATATCCGTTTGTTCTTGAGTATTTTTGACAGAACAGCTTTCTTACTTTCTTAAATGACAAGATGTTCCAGGTTCATCCTGTACATTTCTGGCCCCAAACCTGGATCGGCAATTTTCCCAAGGAGCTCTGCTTCCTTTTACTGGAAGATGGCATCTAGGATCCATAAAAGGAAAAATACTTTTTGCTGTATTTCTTGGTGATACTTCATGATACATTTGATTCTTCAACTAAATGAATGCCTATTGAAAAACTTAGATTTTCAAACTTCTTAATTGACTCTTTTGTAATTAGAATTATTTTAAATGTATAGCGGTGCCTTACATTAAAGATCAATATGGTGAATCTCATCAGAAAGTGAAGGAATTCTTTTAAGTCAACGAATCTTTCCCAACTGTATTAGTTCCCTATTGCCATTGTAACAAATAACCACAAACTTAGTGGCTTAAAGCAACACAACTCATTATCTTATGGTTCTGGGGGCCAGAAGTCAAAATCAGTCTCATCAGGCTGAAGTTGAGGTATCAGGTAGCAATAATTCCTTCTGGAGGATCTGGGGTATTGATCCTTCGTCTCCTTAGCTAATGGCTGCATCACTCCAGTCTCTGCTTCCAGTCACTGCATCACCTTCTGTGACCAGCTCTTCCTGACTGCCTCTTATAAGGACACTTATGATTACATTTAGGGCCCACTCAGGTAATCCAGGACACTTTCTCTGTCTCAAGATCCTTAATCACAACCATAAAGTCCTTTTTGCCATAGAAAGTGCCATTCATAGGTTCCAGGTATTAAGGTGTAGACATCTTTGGGGGCCACTATTCAGCCACCACACCAACTTATATCAGGCATAGAGCCTGATTTTGTTTTGGAGTACGCTTGAAAAGGAGACGTGTCTGGGGCAGGGACTGCGAGATTGTCAGAGCTTCCCGTTTAGGGAGAGCTGGGTGGCACAGCCGATGGAGGGTGGGCAGGAGGTGAGCCCAGAGATCAAACAACACTCAGCCTCAGCCTCAGGTCCCACAGAACCAGGCTTTGATGGCCCCACCAACTAAACAGCCAACAGATAAGTATTTTAAAGAAATACTGTAGTTAAAAAATAATAAGTCCTCCAGTTTATGGTTATTATAGTACAGAGTGTTACCTAATTTTTCCATTTTTATCCCAGCTTTTCAGGGCAGGAGAATCAGTTGAGTCAATAAATCTCAACTGGTATTGAGACATTAGTTTCCTAAATTCAGTCATTTGTATAGCATCTTTATAATTTTTACCATATGTGCAAATGGCTTGTGCTATTTGACATTCAATTTACTTTGAATAAACTTAAACGTATTTATTTTAAAAGTAAACTTTGTCACTACCATAAATGAAAACCATTACCACTTCCGTAAATAAAAACTAATGGTTAAAATAAAACACTTTACAATGAAAAATTCTGTTAAGTCCATGAACTCCCCCCAAAATGATCTCACCTGTCACAGATGGTCTATAGGCCACTGCTGAGAAGACGTGGCTCTTGAGGATGGTCCAAGCAGGCCACATTTTAAAATGTGCCCTGTCTAGGTGTCCCTGGCTCGGCTGACAGTTTAACACCATGGTCAGAGAATGAGGAAGGAATCTCGGGTTTTCTCAGCATACACGTGGAGAATTAGATCAACTGTATCTTACTGTCCTGAATTTTGTTTCTCAGAACTAAAGAGAGCTGGTCTGTATTTGACATTGGATTTATTCCAAACTATGATAGTAGTTTACTCTTTATAAAAGGGGCAGGTCCTAGTAGCGAAGTCTTTTATCACTGTTAGGGCTAATGGACATGTTACGAATGAAGAGAATCATTGGGGTGACACATATTCAGTGCACGAGTGCACATCTCCTACATGTCAGGCACAGTGCTGGGTGCTGGGGAGGCTGCAGAGACGTGGCAAGTACAGGCTAGTGGACCAGACAGATGTTCAATGGCTAATGACAAGCAGTTAATTAAGCATTTCCATTATGATCCTTGCAGCAAAGAAGCATCACGTGTCAGATGATATGCCAGCTGAAATGTATGCCTTGTATACTCTTGGATGGTATTCATTGAAGCTGAAAAAAGCTTATGCTTTTGATCTCCGCCCCCTTTCACCCCCACCAAGTCTAGTTGTCAAAAAGCGTGGCCCTCCAAAGAGGACCAATCTCTAGAAAACCATTAAACCGAGACAGACATATTAAAGCTGGCATGATAAGCAAGGCTGTGTCACCCATCACCAGTGAAGGCACTGGAAGAAGCTGCCACCTTGAAAGGGCTGGTGTCCCAGGCAATGCCCGTCCCACCTCCCAAAAAAGCCAATTAATACCTTCTAGGATTTACGGCAGCAAATGGCACGGGGTGGGAGTCGAGGATTAAGAAGGGAGGGGACTCAGATGGAGGCCCAGAGCTAGGCCCAGCCTCAGCCTCTGTTCCCCAGTTCTCTGCCTCGTCACACAGTTGGTCACAGGAGGATTCTGGGAGCGTGCCTTACCCTTTTGTGCCAGAAGATGGGGAAGAATGATGAGAGCAGAGCAAAGAGGAGTTTCACAACATGAAAACACATGCAACTCATCTTTCTATTTTAAAAATAGAACAAGGCAATTGAATTATGTCATAAAACCAGTTCAGTGGCTGATATTTATGAAACACTTCTGGATTTTCTAAAAGTATGTGACTGAATTTACCTAGACGGAGCTCATCCACCCCCCAACCAGTAAAACCAATGACACGTATAAATACAGCATCGAACCTTCCCCCAGAACCTCTCTTCGGATGGAAAAAGTGCGGAAAAAAGAATAACAGCTTAGTGCACTTAAAAATATATTTATAATAAAGATTTTAAAATAAAATATGCTAAAATTCATTGTACATTTAAATTTATAAATTTAACAATACAATTTTTTTATGTGTATATATTTCAAAATGAAAAGCTGCCTCATGTATCTGGCCCTTGGATATGTGTCAGAGGGTTGGGAGCCCAAGTGTGGCATTCTACAAAAGCCCGTGCCTCAGTCTGCTTGTCCCAGGAATTGGAGAATTTGGCTCTTGATAGGGAAAAAGCAAGCGAAAGAATTTCTTACAAAATCCATTCAAGTCCGAATTCTGCGTCTGTGGACTTGTCTCTTCCCCGTTCCCCAAACACTGAGTTCTGCAGCCCTGCTCTTGAGAATGAGTTTCTCATCAGAGAGCCACAGGCAGCTTCTGGGTTCTAGGGACACAAGTCACCCAATGTGCATGTTTGCAGAGGTGGGAAAATAAGTAGGTCGCTCCAGACCAGGAGCATCGCCATGAGACAATTAAAAGGACTCTCACTTCTCCTAGACAGGTAAGGGGCCAGGCCAGAGCAGAGTTCATTCTTATCTCTCCATCTGCCAGTTTAGTAGACTGGGCCTCACTGATAATTTTGCTCTCAAGGTAATGGCTTATTTAAGTAATTGATGGTGTTTGTCCTCACTGGGGAATCTTAGCACATCAAAAGATGTTGAGAAAGCCAAAATTCACCAAGAGCCTGAATTAATCACTTTGTCAAGCAGAACAAAGGCTGTCTTGCTTTGCTAATAATCCCAAATGAGGCAGCAACCCTCGGTTAAATAAGGAAACTATGATGCCTTTAATTAATGTTTCAAAGCGCTCAGACTCGCTTTTTTTACTATATTTTTTACAAGAATGTGGGGAAATGCATACAGAGCAGGTATTTCCCAAACTTCTCAAGTGCCGAAAGGTGAGACCAGGAGGCACTGACATTTATATAAAAAGATCTGGGGTCTTTAGTTGGTCAGTGTGTGTGGTCGTGCCGGGGTCAGAGGATGTTGGTCCTGGTGCATGGCCGCTGAGAAGCCACTGACCACTTCCTGCCTGTCCCACATAGCCACCTCAGCCTTTCTAGGCTGCACTCAAAACCCTGCCATCCTCCAGCCTGCTCTCTGCCTGGCTTTCTGATCCTAAATTGTGTCTCCTAAGACTCTAATCACCAGGCAGCTTAAGCTTCCCAAGCATCCCAATAGCCCTTACTCCATTCGACCTCCTCCTCCCGCTCCCCCTACCTCCGACAGCCCCAGGCCAGCCTGGTCCTTGTCTGGCATCCAGTCACACTGCTGGCCCCCACCGAGATCAGGGGGGCCACGTCAGAGCCCTGGGACCCCATAGGTGCAGAATAGGAGGTTGGACACATTGCTGTACTGGTCCGATCCCAGCTGCACAGCCATCTTTAAAAGGATTTGGACCCCGCTAAGGCCCCTTGGAAGCCAGTGAGCTGGATGAGGGGATGGAGTCTGCAGGCCACCCAGTCAGCGATACTTACAGAGTGCGGATACCATTCAAAGGGAGAGTAAGACCCAGCCCGATCCCCAGAGAGTAGCCAATGGAAAACAAATGGCGAGACGGGGGATCTCCCTTGGACTTGGGGAAGCCCTGACAGCTGCCTTCCGTAGACTTCCTATCTTACCTGATAACTCCCCATGGCTTCTAAATTGGTCACCAGTTAGAAACCTCAATGCCATCTTTGACTCTTCGTCAATCCTCGTCTGCAGTCGTCATCAAGTAATGTCAGTTCCGCTTTTAAAACATCTCTCTTAAGTTCTCCTTGCTTCTAACTGGCACTGCCCTATATCACACCTGCATAGTCTCCTCCTTGGGCATGGACTCTTCAGTGGCATCCCGAACTGGCCTCCCAGCCTCCAGTTTCTCCCCTCATCCCCCAATCTGCCACCCACACCAGGGCCAGAGGAGTCTTGCTAATCTGTGCGAATCTGACCGTGTCATGGCTGGTTTAGAATTCTTCATCGGCTCCCTGTCACTTTTAGACCAAGCACTAAACTCCTTTATTTGGCCCATAGGGCCTTTAATGATCTGGCCCCCACTTGACTCCAAGTCCCTGTCTTTAGACTCCAGCAATGTGGCAGGACTTGTTATGCCAGCTGGCTGTATTCTTCCCGGCTTTTACCCATGCTCTTCTCCAAGGCCAGGACTCAGGTGAAGCAAGGGAGGCATCGAGGGAACAGAATTTAAGGAGGCGCTCATGGTCTGGCATGTGCAGGTGCCGACCCTGCTCTTGCGTGACCCCGAGTGTGAGTGCCCCCTTAAATCTTTCGCTTACCTCCCTCTAGCATCTGTGCATTCTTTCCCCTGCCTGGTGTATCCACCCTGTTTCTCTGCCTGGCAAGTCCTGGTCATTCTTCGGGTTTCTGCTGGAGGGCTATCTACTCTAGGAACCCACCTGGCCTGTCCTAGGCACATGAAGACGTTTTCCTTGGCCGCCGGCCCCTAATGCAAAGGGACTGCAAACAAAGAGCAGCAGAACTCAGTGTATTGTTTGTGGGAGTATAATCCTGCCTAAGTTCATTATTTACTGTACCTGGTTCCGTTTCCATCATGTGGGCTTAGTCATCTGTAGTTAATCCTTTTGTTTTTATAAAGTCCTTAAAGAACCCTAAAGTTGTTATTGTGAAAGAGACATCTGCCTGGGGTGAACCCCAGTGACAGTTTGAGCCCTGAGAGGGCACAGAGCCTGGTACAGAGGAGGCAGTAAACTGCTTGCTGTTATTATGCCTCCGAGTCCTGCATGACAACAGAGAACAGTTAGCGAATGCTTCCCAGGGGCCAGGAACTACTCTGAGTGCTTTACGCATGGTAACTCATTTATTCCTCTCTACACTCAGTGTGTGAGGTTGTTATGATCATCTTCATTTTGCAGAGGCTCAGAGAGATTAAGTAACTCGCCCAAGGTCACACAGCGAGTTAAGTAGCCGAGCTGACATTCGAACCCAGCCTAGCTGGTTCTGGAGTCTGTGCTCTTAGCTAGCTAGCAGCCTGTACTGTCTCTTGTTTTTATATGCGCAGAACAGCTAGTTGTCTATGGGACAGGAGGTGTGGAAAGCCCTGCTTTGCGCGCTTCTGTGGATTAAGGACTCTGAGGCTCCTGTGAAAGGCAGATGGCATTCACAGGACTGATGTCCCCTGGAGTTAATTGATCAGATTAGCCACTGAGTCAGTCAGCAGGGCCCCAAGACTTGAAACAAGGACAGGTAAATTTAAAGTGAAGACCTGGCCTCTGCAAAGAACAGAGGAGCTGTTTTTTTGGCCAGTTGAGTTGCTGAATCTCTAAGTAGCCAAGGCTGGTAGTCAGGGGCGCTGGGTGCTTGCAGTGAGTGCACAGAATGATTCTACGTTCTTTTGCATCCAGCCTAGTAGGCATTCAAAAAATATTTGCCAACTGGATTTGCAGTTATGTCTTCATAAACCCAGCCAATATCCTCGTCTTTCTATTGCACCACGACCTGCTCGATAGCCCAGAACAGGCCTGGGAAACCCAGTTCTGTCTCCCAGCTTGGCAGATGACTTAAAGAGCTTAGGCAATCAAAATAACAAAAGAATATTGTGAGTGTTTCAAAAGTACTTAAAATCTCATTGCATCTTGTTGGTTACTGGTAATCCCCAAATCTTTGTGTTGACCTGATTCTTGGCAAGTTCACTCATTGGCCTTTGATCACCTCTTAGCTACAGTGATCAGCCGTAGGTCCAAATGGAAGTTGTATAAAACCAGATCAAAAGGCAATAGTTCCAGTCTAAGATCACCAAGAGTCTCAATGTCCTTTGCTCATCAGTGCGGTTCTGGCTCTCACCCGCTCTGGGCTCCAGACCAAAAATGCACAGATCCACAGAACCTGCTTAGCCTTCCCCATGGGTTTGGCCTCTTCCCTGTCCCCTACACCTTATAATCTCTTGTATAATTACTGTCCCTTGTTCTAGTCCTGCCTCATCCTGGCCACACCTATCTCATCACCTGTATTAGTTATCCGTTGCTGTGTAACAAATCACTTTAAAACCTAAGTGGCTTAACACGACAAACATTTATTATTGCACACGGTTTCCAAGGACCGGGAATCTGGGAGTGGATCGACTAGGTGGATTTGGCTCAGGGTCTCTCACAAGCCGGGGCTGCAATGATCTAAGACTTGCCAGGGCCTAGAGAATCTGCTTCCATGCTCACTTATGTCGCGGTGGACAGGCTTCACTCTGTGGGCCGCTCTGTAGGGCTGCTCGACAAGGCAGCTGGCTTCTCCCCAAACAAGGAATCGAGAACCCAAGAGGCAGCCTCTGTCTTTTATAACCTAACTTTGAAAGTAATATACTGTCACCTCTGCTGTCTTCTGTTGGTCACGTGACTGACCCTGGTACAGTGCGGGAGTGGACCATGCAAAGGTGTGACTACCAGGCGAGAGCGATCGTTAACGGGCCGTGCGGAGGCTGGCGGCCACATCGCCAGCACCCCGGTGCAAACAGATTTAATTAAAGGACATCCTTCTTCCAAAGTTCCACCTTGGGGTTTTCCAAGCTGGTTTCTAAGCCTCGTAAAGTCTATTAGCTGTTTCCTCCTCCGGTGAGGTATGGAGACAAGAGGAAGTCCTTCCATTTTTCATCGCACAAAGATGTATTTAGTGCCTCCTGGTGCCAGGCACGGTGCCAGCTGCCATCATGCAACACCAGGAGAATAGATAGGATCTACTTGGCTTTTACTGGAAAAGTAAAATCAGAGCAACTTGAAGCTGGGGTGGAAAAAATGGATTTAAAGCCTTCAGGAAACCACATGGCTAATAATAGCTAACGCTTCCTGAGCGCTCACTTTGGTCAGGCGTCATACAGACACTGGATACACGCTGTCGCCTCTCACCTCCAGCCGCATCCTCATTACGTCCGTCGTATAGATGGGGAAACTGAGACCTAGAGAGCAGCTCCGCTGGTCGGTGGCCAGGCCACAGCCCAGGCCCGGTCTGTCTGACCGAAGGGCCTGAGGCCCCAGCCAGGCCTCTGACGGGTCTGTTCTGTCACCACGAGGCCTGCGAGGGGAGGGAGACCACCGCCGTCCCCTGGGGCCGCCGTAACCAAGGACCGCAAGCTGGGGGATTGCGACAGTAACTTATTCTCTCACAGTTCTGGAGGCTGGGAGTCCAAAATCCAGGTGTCGGCAGGGCCGTGCTCTCTCTGAGGCTCTACGGGAGGACCCTTCCTTGCTCTGTGTAGCTTCGGGCGGCGGCCATCCGTCCTTGGCGTTCCTGGCTTGCAACTGCATCACACCAGCCTCTGCGTCTGTCGTCACATGGAATTCTCGCTGTGTCTTCGTATCATCCCCACTCTGGGTGTCCAGACTTAACCGTTCTTCTGAGGATGTCAGTCATGGCCTAGAGCCCACTCTAATCCAGTATGGACTCATCTTCACTTGGTTATCTCTGCCAAGGCCCTATCTCCAAATAAGGCTGCATACTGAGGTGCTGAGTGGACATAAACGTGGGGGGCATATTACTCAACCCAGTGCAGATACCTTTAAAGCCGCCCACAGCCCTAGGAGGAGCCTAAAGAGAATAACCCACGTGGATGTGTTGGTAGGGAGGGGTCTTCCTGACCCCCCCCACCCCCCCACCCCCGCCACCTCGCCTGGTGTCGAGGGAGGCAAAATGGAAAGAAAACAATCCTAGCGAAAGAAGACACTAATTCAAAAACATTTTCTTTTCCTGGCTCAGTCGGAATGTTGTGCTTTGTTTTTTATTTTGTCTATTGGGTTTGGTGGAGGTTTTTTTGCTATTTATTGTTACGATACAAAGTAATCTATATTCTAGTTGTTTTAATCAGCACGCCCTTTTTATAGGAAAAAAAGAAATGAGATTTTTTGGCTGATTTTGGACTGCAAGAGCACCACTCCGTTCAGATTCGCCTAGAGGAGAGGGTACAAAAAGCATATGACAGGGAGGGGCTTGGAAGGGAGATAAAAGTCACTTTTTATCTTTGAAAGCCCAAGTTAAATTCACCTTATATAACAGACCTTGTGATACTGAGTTACACCCTTTCTTTCAGCCAGCACAAAGGGGTAGTTTCCAGAAGGGCAAGACATAATCCTAGAATATATTTTTTTCTTTAATAAGCCAGTAGGGCTCTAGCACCCATGAGAATATTTAAAGGAGTTCTGGAGCTATTTATCTGTTCATCCATAGCCGTTTCTAGGCATAACGGCATCCATAAATTTACTGCTGAGTGTAGAACAATGAATTTGTCCTAAACAATACAGCTCACAATTTACAAGGATGCCCCCTGGTCGTTGTATTTCAGGATATGGCGAACACACTGTACTTTCTGTAGTCAGACTTTTTCCTGAATCCAGACAGCTATTCTAGTCTCCTGGGCCTCAGAAATGCCTTCCTTCAAGCCTGCTTTTCCGGACTAGAGTTGGGTCTTTTATGTGGCAGCTGCTCCCTTCCCTACCCCTTCCCCTAAATCAGCGTTTGCTTTTCTGAGAGTATACTTCAGCCCCTGACCTCTATCACTTATTCAGGCAGAAATTCTGGATACATTTCGGGGCTCAGCCCACGTTCAGACAGAGCCCCTGTGCCAAACTCGTGCTGATTCATCATTCCACGGCCATGACCTTCCATGTCAGTGTCTCAGCTGGCAGATTCTCCATCAACGTTTGTACTTTTTTCAGAGATCATTGTTTTCATTTACAATAAAAATCCAAACATCTAGGAGCTTTAAGGTTTTGTTTGTTCGTTCTTTGTTTTTGTCGTGGCTTCTTGTTTTGTCTTCTCATTCAAGGCCTCTTTCTGCTTTGCTACAGATTAGAACCCAGATGTGTGATCATGGAGCATGTGGTAGACTGAATTATTGCTCCCAATTCTTCATGTTCTCCTTGTATCTAAATTATACATCACCACCCTTTGCTCTATGAGTTTGAAGTACTTTCACTACCATGGGTGGAGTCTTCTTCCTTGCCCTATTAATGTTAGACCTGAGCGTATGACTCAATTAAAGGAACATGATTAAAGGAACATGAGCAGAAGTGACATCACTTTCAGACTGAGGCCTCAAGAGACATGGCTTATTCCTCTTGCATTTCTTGCCTTCCTGTGATCCATCAGGAATGGAACTTTGCGGAAGTATCCTCTTCAGCTTGGGCCCCATTATACATACCCGTGGACCCCACCTACAGACTATGAGAAAAATAAATGTTGTTTGCCAGTGAGTTTGGGGTGGTTTGTTATACAGCGTTATGGCAGCAACAGCTGACTAATACAAGGTCAACTCACTTCACTTCTCTGGACTTTCATTTTTTTCTTGTCTTTAAAACGAGGCCATCTGGTGATAATCATCAATGTGCTCAACTTTTTTTCTACCCCTGCACACCTGAGGGCTCTGGAATATACCTGACGGTAACAGAGACCAAATACACCAGCATCAAATATTGCAACACACTGAAGAAAGAGAAGGATTGGGAAATGTGAATTCCGTTTAGGAACTAGAGACTTACTTGGTGGCCTTGGAGAGAGTCGTTTCAATGGGGAATAGAGCAGAAGCCCCATTGCAGGGCTGAAGGGTAAATGGGAGGTGATAAAGTGAGTATGTGTGGGGTCCTCTTTCAGGCCATTTGGCTGGGAAGGGCAGGATGGGTGGAGTAATAGCTGGGGTCGACCATACGATCAAAGAAGAGGTGGTTAGCTGGTAAGTTGGTTGGTTGGCTGGCTTACTTGTATGTTTTAAGATGAGAACATTGAACCTGCAAGGAAACATCGACAGTGTCGTAGTTAAGGGATAATGAAGGGAAGGGCTTGGACATGAGTGTGCAGGAAACGAAAGGTCTGGTTTATGAGAGAATGTAGAATAAGACTTACCAGGATTTATTTACTGATTTGGTATGCATCATTTACACTTCAAGTCCTCAAACCCAAGGGCAAGGCAAGTGTCAACCAATGAAACAAAGACCAAATGGAAAATGGAATTATGCATTCACTATTCACATCCAAGGATAAATGTAAATTCTGTCATAGGAAAATTTGAAAAAAATTTCTGGAAAGCAAATCGAGTGTAAAGCTTGATTCATAGAGCGCTTTTCAAGAAATTGATTTTCTTTTCATTTTAAACACATACAAATAAGAAACGAACAGTCGCACCAAGAGACTAATGATAATATAAGTTGATGTTAGATTTACTGTTTACAGAGTGCTCAACCTCCCTTATAAGGAAAAAGAAGGATGACTGTCCCCACCACCCCATTGGTAGCCATCTCCAACATCACCTAAGACTTCTTAGTTGCTAAATCCAATAGCTATTTTTTAAATCTCATCTTACCTGTTCAAGGTTAAAAGCTACCCAGTGGGAAAAGCCCAAGATCATTCAAAATGAAGCCACTTGTTTGAAGTACAGCTCTCTTTACCTTCGCTTCAGTGCATTCCTGGAGATCATGTGAGAATTCTGGATGGTGTTTAACAAATTAAATTAAAATTAGGATCTACCTAGCAGTTATGCAGTTACTGTTGAGTATAAGCCTGCAGATATTGGATAATAATAATGATTAACATTGATTGAACATTAACTGTGCCCAGCACTGCTCCAATTCTTACTTTATGTTTTAACCTATTTAATCTTCCCAACTTACTACAAAGTAAGTATTATTATCATCTCTATTTTACAGGCGGGGAAACTGAGACACAGAGACCTTACAAACTTGCTTAAGTTCACAGAGCTAGTCAGGACTTGAATCTAAAAATCCAAGCTTTGGACCATTACACCAAGTGGAGAAAGGCAGCCAAGAGTGAAGTGTTTTTAGTGTGTTTTTAAAAGCAATGTTGATAAAGTAACATGTGGCTAAAGTGCTTGAGAGTAGTTTATTTTCCTGAATGGGTTCAACAGTCACCTGTGCACTATGATTTTGTTGAGCGATCCTTCTTTCGTAGACTGTGCAGAGATGAACTTCAACCCACAGCCCAATCTAGCCTGAATTATAAAGACAAAATCTTTTCTTAAGATCCAGAGTTCGATTCAATGAAACTTTATTGTATAACAAACTAGAGTGGCCAGGGTGGGCAGTGCAGTGGTTTCATGCAGCAGAGTGGCGAGCTCCCGGGGTGTCGTTCTGGCTGCAGAGTTGCAGAACAAATTTGTGGGGCACAAGACGGGAGACGGGAAAACCGTTCGGGAGGCTATTTCTAGCCAAGGATGTTCCTGAAATCATGAAGTACAGTAGAGAAGAGTAGATAGAGGGGAAGGAATGATTCGAGGACCACTTAGGAAGCAAGGCTGCCAAGACTGTGGATCGGTTGACTGTCGGAGGTGAGGGAGAGCTGGCCTGGGTGCCAAATGCTGAGAGGCAGAGATTATCAGCGAGGAAACTAGCAGGAATAGGGTGACTTTCCCACGGTCATTCAGCACGAAAAGTGTATGCGCCCTAAACCGTAAAGGCCTAGCTGATATCCACAATGGCCCGTTTCTCCTGAGACCTTCCCAATCACCTCCCTCTATCGCCCCTTGTGTCATGAGATGTTGCTACCATTTTGGTCACTCTGTGTGCAGATAGAGTTCAAACCCGTAAATATATAACTGACTATGCTTCACGATGCTTACGGCCCCGGGGTTCCCAGATTCCGATTGATCTGCGAAGACAGGAAAGGGGCACCTGATATATTTTCAACATTTCAAAGAGCCTAATGTAAATCGTGTGCTTATTGACAATAAGATTGTGCAGGTTAACTAAAATGTCAAGTTTTTTTGCTTTGGAGTGGAATTATAACTTGGCACACCAATGCTGGTTATCTCCTTGATCAGCTATTCTCATTGGCAGAGCTCCCATGAGCTTGTCTTTGAATAATTAAAAAAAAAAAGGGAGGGGAAATAAATCAATCATTGCTTAAATATACATTGTTGTTTGGACAGTAGAACATGGGACCTATGGGGAAATGCTACAAGCAGTGGAAGGTGGTGAAGAGTTTAGATAGCATTGCTTTAAACTGTGGGGACTGAGGTTCAGTAGGACAGTGGAGGAGGAGGTGCTTGTCCTTCGATGTGTCTCTTCTGGGGTTGGATGTGTCCTGTCCCCCCACACTGGTCAGATCAGCCCACCCAGACCCCAAATGCTCTGTGCTCCCCCATGCGCCACGTCATCTAAACGGCGTGTCCTGCATTCTGTCCCACCCCCTCCTTTTGCATTAGAGCCTTGCTCTTCAATTCCTCATGTGACAATTTACTTTATCTGAACTCTCGGGAATGTTCTCCGCTGCACGTCAGTGAGGCGGAGCCAGAACACACCAAGAAAACCTTCAGCACTCATTGAGCGTGTGGACGAAGCAGTAATTTATTTACTCTTTCAACGAGGCATGTGCAAGGCATTCTGCCAGGTGTCGGGTGCGCTAGTGTGCAAGTCGGAGGTAGATTAATCCTACCCCTCCCCAGTGCTTGTGTGTGTACACACGCACACATGTTACTAATCATTTAGAAGCAGAGCTGCTGTCTCAGGTACCTGAGGATGAGTGTGATCATTAACATTTATTGAGCAGCTACTAGGCACAAGGCACTAATTGGCTTAAAATCCAGCCCCTGCCCTCAGGGGCTTATTGTCAAGCTAGGAAGAGGACACGTGCATGAACAACAAAATAATATAGTGAATGCCAAGGTAGCAGTAGACACAGCAAGCGCTGATGGGGTTCAAAGGGGGCAGGGTCATTGAGGGCTGGCCCGGTTAAGGAGAACTTCAAGAGGAGTGACATTTGGATAAGATTCGGAAGGATGGGTAGGATGGAGTTAAACAGAGAGGGGAGGACATTCAGACAGCAGGGACCGTGGTGTGCGAAGTGTACAGAGAAGGTGGGGCATGTTGTAGGTAAGCAGGAGGCAAGAGCCAGGAGGACGATAGGGCGCCTCTCAGCTCCGAATGTGGAGGCGGCTGCTGCTTTGGGTGCATAGCGTTGGCCCTCCCCAGGGTGTCTGTGTGTAATGCTTGAAAAATAGGATTTGGGTTGAAGCCACTATTTGTAGAGGTTGGCCTTGCTTTCAGGTCATCTCTGACACCGTTCATTTTTTCCAGACACCTTTGAGGTTGGCGGGGGGAGAGACCATCTTCTTTCTGGGACCATGCTCAGGAATTGCTGTCTACTGAGGCGAAGCTAAGAAGCTCACTTTTGCGAGGACATATGGAGGTTAGGATGTCCCTGCAGTGTGGCCCAGGACCACAATCTGTGAGGAGGCCAAGGACAACTGAGAGAGTGGAGGGATCTGGGGATGTTCCCACTCAGATGACACTCCTCCCTTGCTCCACCACACAGGAAGTTGTGCAATGTCACATATTTCTGGCAAACCAGGAACAAAGCTTTTCTTAATAATTGATGTGCCCCCATCAGCACTTTTTAAATAGAACAAAAAATCATCAGATTTGTATGGAGGCACAAAAGACCCTGAATTTCCAAAGCCATCATGAGAAAAAAGGACGAGGCTGGAGGCATCACTCTGCCTGACTTAACTTATACTACAAAGCGACAATAAAATGACATGATATTGGCAGAAACACACACACACAGACCAGTGGAACAGAATGGAGAGTCCAGAGGTAAACCCCCATTTATATGGGCAAATAATTTTCGACAAAGAAGCCAAAAACATAAGATGGAGAAAGGAAAGCCTCTTCAATAAATGGTGTTGGGAAAACTGAAAAGCCACCTGCAAATCAATAAGACTAGACTGTTTTCTATCACCACACACCAAAATTAACTCAAAATGGATTAAGGACCTGAATATAAGACCTGAAACAATAAATTGCATTGAAGAAAACATAGGTACTAAACTCATGGACTTTAGACTTAAAGAGGATTTTATGAATTTGACCTCAAAGGCAAGGGCAGTAAAAGCAAAAATAAATGAATGGGATTACATCAAACTGAAAAGCTTCTGCACAGCAGGAGAAACCATCAACAAGGCAAATGGAAGAATATATTTGCAAGCAACGCCTTCAATAAGGGCCTAATATACAAAATATACAAAGAACTCATACAACTCAATAACAACAAAAACTAACAAACAATCCAATTAAAAAATCGGCAGAGGACCTGAACAGACATTTATCCCAAGAAGATATACAAATGGCTAACAACCGTGTGAAAAGATGCTCAACTTCACTAGCTATTAGGGAAATGCAAATCAAAACCACAATGAGATACCATGTCACACCTGCGAAAATGGCTGTGATCAACAGGATAAGTAATAACAAGTGTTGGAAAGGATGCAGAGAAAAAGGAACCCTCATACACTGCTGGTGGGACTGCAAATTGGTACAATTACCATGGAAAACTGGAAATTCCTCAAAAAACTAAGAATTGATCTACCATATGATCCAGCAATCCCTCTACTGGGTGTTTACCCAAAGACTTGAAAACATATATCCAAAAAGATATTTGCACACCGATGTTCATAGCAGCATTATTCATGGTGATTAGGACATGGAAGAAACCGAAGTGTCCTATGATAGATGATTAGATAAAGAAGCTGAGGTACAATGGAATATTACTCAGCTATAAGAAGAGATGAAATACTGCCATTTGCAACAATGTGGCTGGACCTTGAGATAATCATGCTAAGCGAAATAAGCCAGACAAAAAAAGTTGAAGACTACATGATATCACTTATATGTGGGATATAAACCTGAAAGCAACAAACAAACGGAACAAACAGAGACTCACAGACATGGACAATAGACTAGTGGTTACCAGAGTGTAGGGTGGTGGTTGGAGGTAGATGGGGTCAAAGGGGTCAAATATGTGGTTACAGAAAGAAATCGAAGGGTGGTCAATATATAATGCAATATATATGTATGACTCACTTTTGAATCGTACTCTTGAAACATTGGATTTTGTTAATGTTACCGTAATAAATTTAAAAAAATATTTAAAAAAAGTAATTGAACTGTCAATCCACGACAGTGCGAGCACCTTCCCCTTATCCCTTCTCTTCCCAAAGTCTTGTCTCCATGTGCAGATGTACATTATTTTTGAAATCAGAAACAGGTCCCTGTAACACTGCGGAGGTTCCAAAAAATGCGGCACTTACTCTCAGTGGCAAATGACTGACAGCCTCTTAGGTTGGTCATTATGGTATTCAGGAATGGCGGGAACGGTTCATTCAACAGATGTATTTCTAGAAGAGCCACTGTCCTCCCAAGGAAAGCGGCCCCAAGCAGCTCAGTAAGACACCAACGAAATTTAGATGACTTCTTTTGTTAATAGAATAAATGAGAGTCTTCTTTCATCTCTGCCCTAAGAGTAGATGCTACCAGAAGCCTGAATTCCTTACCAGATGAGAAAAAGTATGACCATAAGTATTAAGACTATTGCTGTGTTCTTTAAAATAAACAAACAAACAAAGAAAACTAAGAACAATGCATATATACCCTTCTATAGAATTCCCAGGCTTCCAGAACCTCTGAGTAAACAACAAGTCTTATTATTTTATAATCACATTTTTGTTGCGGATTAAAAATAATACTAACCAGCCTAATCACCTGTTTGTCCAGATCTGGGCTGCTTTTAAAAAACAGTCCATTCTCAATAGAGATGACAATCTCTTGCCTTGAGGGCTATCAGAAAACTGAATCTAGACACCCAGGACCATTCCCACAGAAAAGTGTTAAGAATGTGTTTTCTGATTGGGGCATATCTGCAGTAAAGGTTTAGCCTATCAGGAAAATGCCTTTGAAGGTCATAAAATTCATTTGGCTGTATAAGTTCTGGTGCGTATGCTAAAATAATCAGTCACGTTACTTTATAGTCACACCTCGTACTCTCGTTCTGGAAAATCAATAAAGCCAGGGGAAGGCTAGGGATATTGTGTATAACTGTTTAAAAGAGAGAAAACAAAAAAATAATATTCTGTGAAAATGGTCCTCGAGGAAGCACAGACCTAGTTTTCATAAGCAGGCTCAATTTTATCTCCAGCTCATCACTGAGTTATTAAACCAAAGTGCCCATCATCTCCTAGACAAAAAATACAAAAAATTAAAAAAAGGGAAACAGCACACATCCTTCACTAGATGCTCTGGGGCACTGAAAATTATCCACGGCCTTTAAAATGTATTTCTAAAATGTGTCCATTATTCACACTCTTAATGACATTTTTCTACCAAATGTTATAAACCCGGATGTCGCCTTCGCCTGTGATACTTCCCCACCTGAAATGGTCTCCTTCCTCTCCTCTGTCAAATCAAGTTTTCCCTGCATTTCAGGACCCAGCCACCTTCGACTGGCTGGCGACGCAGAAAAGCCCAAAGACTGGGACAAGGAGGCAAAATGCAGGAGTCGTACACGGGGCTACAACGGGGCCCCTAAAAGCTGCTTTATGGGAGCATTTCCAGGCTCTTAAGACACCTTCTCAGTGCCACAGGAACTGCCACTGAGGATGAGTAGGGCATCCGGGCGGAAGAGGGAGCACGTGCGTTTTATCTGACTTGCTTTTCAGCAGCAACACCTAGGTTTGTGCAAGAGCGTCAATCTCTAAAGCAGTCATGGTGCATGGGTCTAAAAGGCACTCGGTTGTCGTCTGCACTGGCTGCCCACGCCACACAGCAAGTGCTTTGGCAGCATTCCTGATGGACGCTGAGGGGCACTCACAGCCCCCAAGGCCATTGCCAGACAGCTGTGGTTACCCGTTTACTTTGATGTTGAACTGGAGCCAGCCCCACCCGTTGGCCTCACTTTGCCCTCTAGACTCCGTACCCTCCATGTCTCAAAGTAAACATCATCAACCCTGAAGCCTCAGAACTTAAGAGGGATCATTGCCGTGTTTCATTCCTCTGTTCAGCAGCCTCTCCACATCCACCAGGCTGTGCAGCCGCCTAACTGCTGACGTATCTGACCACTCTTTTCAAGGGAATGTCCCAAGCAAGGGTCTTGATTGCCCTTCTCACTTTAGCCATAAGCAGCATTACTTACTTAAATAAGTTTAGGAAACACTGAGTTAAATAAAGTTAAATGGTTACTTTACTATAGAACCTTCCAGGGACTTTGACATGCTGTGAGTCTCCAAGAAGGGCCTTATCCTTGATTATATTTAACTTCCCAAACATTTTCAGGAACTGAACTAGGGAAGAGGTCATTAAACTGATCTTCACGCTGCAAATACTCACTTCTGTGGCTGCATGTCCCTATCTCTACCTCCGATTATAACAAGGAACACCTCAGTGGCTTCCTCGTTCTAGCAAGTTCAAGGCTTCTCAGCTGGCTGCCACATTCCATCCCAATGGTTTTTCCCCAGCTTTACTGATGTATAATTGGCAAATAAAAATTACATATATTTAAGGTGTACTACTTGGTGTGTTCATATATGTATACCTTGTGTAATGATTTTCACAATCAAGTAAATTAACATATCTATAACTTCACATAGTTACCATTTGTCCATGTGTGTATTAAAAACACATAAGATTTACAGATCTTAGCAAATTTCAAGCATAATACATTATTAGGAACTATAGTTACCATGCTGTACAGTAGATCACTAGACTTTATCTTATAACTGAAAATTTGTGCCTTTTGACCGACATCTTTCCATGTTCCCCACCTTCCAGCCCCTGGCAACTACCATTCTACTTTCTACTTCTATGAGTTTGACTTTTTTATATTTCATATATATTTTGTGCAATATATGCCTTTCTGTGTCTGGCTTACTTCGTTTAGCATAATGCCCTCCAAGTTCATCCACGTTGTTGTAAATGGCGGAATTTTCTTCTTTTTGAAAGCTAGATAATATATCATTGTGTGCGTGCGCCATATCTTCTTTATTCATTCACTCATTGATGGACACTTACGTTGTGTCCATCAATGTCTTGGCTACTGTGAATAATGCTGCAGTGAACATGCAGGTTCGGATGTCTCTTCGAGATGCTGATTCATTTCCTTTGGATAAATACTAAGAAGTGAGATTGCTGGATCATATTGTAGTTCTATTTTTAATTTTTCGGGGAACGTCCATCCTGTTTTCCATAATGACTGCACCAATTTACATCCCACCAGCCATGTGCAGGCCCTCCCTTTGTTCTACAGCCTTGCCAACACTTGTCTTTTTGTTGACAGCTGTCCTAACAGGTTTAGGTGATGTCTGTTGTGCTTTTGATTTGCATTTCCCTGATGACTAGTGATGTTGATCACCTTTTCATGTACCTGTTGGCCGTTGGTATTGTCTTCTTTGGAAAAATGTCTATTGAGAGACGTTGCCCATTTTTTGATTGGTGGGTTGTTTTTTGTTTTTTTTTTTGTTCATTTGCTTGTTTTTGCCTATGGAGTTGTATAAGTTCCGTTATAATTTGGGTTTTAACCCCTTATCAGATAGATGGTTTGCAATACTTCCTCCCATTTCACAGGTTCTCTTTTCATTTCGTCGATTGTTTCTTTTGCCGTGCAGAAGCTCTTTAGGTTGTTGTAGTCCTATTTGTTTATTTTTTTATCTTTCGTTGCCTGTGCTTTTCAGGTTATATTTAAACAAATCGTTGCCAAGACCAATGTCAAGGGGCTGCTTCCCTACGTTTTCTTTTAGAAGCATTTCTTTTAGTTTTCTTTTAGGAGTGATCTACAGATTGATTTAAGTCTTTAATCCATTTCAAGTTAATTTTTGTGTATGGTTAAAAGATAAGAGTTCAATTTCATTCTTTTTATGTGTTTATCCAATTTTCCCAGCATCATTTATTGAAGAGACTTTCATTTCCCCATTGTATTATATTCTTGGCTTTTTTTGTCAGAAATTGACCACCAAAAAATTAATTGACCACGTATGCATCAGTTTATTTCTAGGTACTTTGTTCTGTTCCATTGGTCTATGTGTTGTTGTTTTTTAATGCCAGTATCAGACTGTTTGTTTTGACAACTATAGCTTTTACTATAATTTGAAATCAGGAAGTGTGGTGCCTCTAGCTTTGTTCTTCTTTTTCAATATTGCTTTGTTTATTCAGAGTCTTTTATGGTTTCAGTGGAAAATGCCTTTGGAATTTTCATAGGAATTGCATTGAATCTATAGATGACCTTAGGTAGTATGGGTATTTAACAATATTAATTCTTCTGATCCATGAATACACGATATATTTCCATTTATCTGTGTCTTAAATTTTTTCATCAGTATCTTATAATTTTCAGTGTACAGATCTTTTTTTATCCTAGGTTAAATTTATTCCTAAGTATTTTATTAGTTTTTATGCTATTGAAAATGGGAATGTTTTCTTTATTTTTTTTCAGATCGTTTGTTGTATGCATATAGAAACACAACTGATTTTTATATGTTGGTTTTGTATCCTGCCACTTTACTGAATTCGTCAATTAGTTCTGACAGTTTTTTAGTGGTGTCTTTATGACTTTGTATATGTATAAGATCATGTGATCTACAAACAGAGACAGTTTTACTTCTTCCTTTTTAATGTAGATACCTATTATTTCTTTTTCTTGACAATTGCTCCAGGTAGGACAGTTGCTCCCGGTAGAACTAATTGCTCCAGGTAGGACTTCCAGCGTTATGTTGAATAAAAGTGGTAACAGCAGGCATCCTTATCTTGTTCCTGATCTTAGAGGAAAAGCTTTCAGCTTTTCACTGTTAAGTATGATGTGAGCTGCGGGCTTGTCATATATGGCCTTTCTTATGTCGAGGTGCATTCCTTCTGTACCTAATTCGTTGAGAGTTTTTGTCATGAAAGGAAGTCGAATCGAATTTTGTCAAATGTTTTTTCTGCGTCGATCGAGATGATCATACAATTTTTGCGCTTCATTCTATTAATGTTGGGTATCCCACTTATGGATTTACGTATGTCAAACCATCCTTGCATTCCAGGGAGCAGCGATTTCTTTTAAATATGGTGTGAGACTAGTAGTGGGTCTAGAATTAGAATCCAGTTCTCCCACATGTAAAGCAGGCTCTCTGAGAAAGAAACTTTTAGGTACAGCGAGGAACTTTTCTGCTATAGTCAAGTCTTAATGACCAATCATATTTTACTTTCACCCGGTCTTAGATTAGAACACTAACTCACTCTGATTCCTGTCTTAACGTCCAATTGACCTATACCTCTGGGTCTTGGGCTCTGAGCCTAAAATGCAGCTTGGCACTTGAAAGCCCTTCTACCTTCCCAGCACGCCTTCTCAGCCTCTACCATATTCATGTATTTACTTGCTGTAACTGTTTAGCTACTTAATGGAACAGCCATGTTTACCTTTATCACTGCCTCATAGGCCAAGAAGCTCCCCCATGACTCCAGATTCCCCTGTACATTCTACCCTCCTGGTAGAAGCAGGGAAATTACAGTCCCCAAACCTCCATGCTCAAAGCATAAAACTATTTTCTTCTTCACTACTAGAGAGAACCAATTTCCTACTTTTTTTGATCAAGTTCCTCTTTTTTTTGATCAGCTACTCATACTCATTAAAGAACTATGGAAGATGAAGAAAGACTAAGAAATAGAAATCACCCATAATCCCACCACCAAAAGAAAACCACTATTAATATTTGAGCTATTTCCTTATACTCTTTCTTAGAGAATAAAGAAATCTTTATCTTACCGACAGGAATCCAGCTGCCAGTTCTTAGGTGTGCTTGAGATTTTAAATGCACTAGACGTGAAGGTTGCCTCTAGCGATATCCAACTCATACCACTTATTTCTTGTACATCAAATCTCTTTCAGGAGTAAGAATTTCAAACAATTGTACATAGAAAAATGAGTTTTTAAAATGTTTTATGACATGCGTTAATCACCTTCGCTGTGCTTCATGTACTTCTAGCTAGCATAGTCTACGTTTCCAGCTCCATCTCCAGCCCCAGCGGAGCAGCTCTCATCAACTTCTACCCCAATTCATGGCATTCAGCCACCTAACTGTCAATCCAAATGATCATCATTGAAAAACCATATCAAATGCAGTTTGGGGAAAACTATCAAAATGTATTATGCCTATTTTACAGTGGCCTCTTTTTAAACAAAATCAACTCTTTTGTCTTTTTTCCAAATTCACACACTTAAAAATTAAGAAGTGTTTATTAGGTACACGCTCTGGTCTCTGCTCTGCTGAGTGAGTGGGGGGGCCACAAAAACAGTACACCTGCCACAATTAGGGAAGTGGTTAAAAAGTTGGTACAAACTGAGAACACAATAGGTTTTCAGGAAAGGGGGTAATTCATGTGGGCAAAAGAATTAAGATTTGTACTGAGCTGTGAAGGATAAGAGAAGAACCAGCAAGAAAAATACCAGCAGAGATTAGAGGCTGGAATTAGCCTTTAGCCAACATTTATTAGGCACCAAGTACGTGCCAGGCATTGTGAGAGAAAGAGAGAGGAAGAGACAGGTGATTAAAGCAGCACTGTGGGGGGCTTGTAAGTGCCTTGGGCAAGCAGGAAAAGCTTTCCTGAAGAGAGGCCTTTGGCTTAGCATCGAACAAAAGAGGGGACCGGGGTTCCAAGCATGGGGACTGGCGAGGGCACAGGCGCTGGCAGACCACAAACAGCACAGGATGTGGGTGGGAGAGAGGGGAGATGAGGCTGCTGGAGGAGGCAGGAGCCAAACCTTAAGTCCTGGATGCAGGGCTGATAAATGTGTACTTCTCAACGTTACCCCAAATGCTAGGAGACCACCTGTGCCATGGGCAGACGTTTCTAGAAATATAATGAGATATGATACCTCGCCTCTGCCCTGAGAGAACTCACAGGCTGGTGGAGGAGGCAAGAAGCAATCTTGGCATCCCTCATGATTTTACCTTCTCAGAGTTCAGGCTCTCCATTGCAATCTTTCCTGGCCCGATAGCAGGTGTAGCTCTTGGGGAAAGACTAAGGAGCTTAAATGTCCAGGACTTGCCACCCTCCACGATCACCCCCAGGGGCAAGAGGGCTGTGAGTGTCTCTCCACTTCCAGCTCCCCGAGCTCCCCTCTCTCTCCTGCAAGAACCCTCTCTCAAGAAACTGAAGAGGGACAGAGACCCAGAGGCTACTTAGAGTCCTGCCTGGAACAGGACAGTTGACAGCCCAAAGATGGTTTCCCTGAATTGCATCAAGGGACAGACCTAAGAGTACCAGAGCCATGGCCACTCCCTCCTGCCACCGCGTGTCCTTCGGCAGTGTTCTCTCCAGATGTTGAGCTTACCCTAGACCCTCCGTGTCTCCCCCTGCCTTGGGCATCAGATCCAGACTCCCTCTTTCCTGACCTTGTCACTCCATGCCTGGCACACATTAACAGATCACTAAATATTTTCGTGATAACAAATGGAAGTCGGCTCTCGCTTGCTGTTTGCCACCTCTAATCTCCATGTCTTTGACCCAGGTTATTAACATGGCCGCGGGAACAGATTCCAAATGCACAGCTGCCTGGCCGAACGGCACGGCCTTATTGTCTGTGACTCTCTGATTTACACCGATGATAAACACCCAGCGACGGCAGCTTATCAGTCAGGACACACAGCCCTTTCCATGACCAGAGCGGCATTAATGTATGCAGTTCATTCATTCATCCTTTCATTCGTCAAACATTTATCAAGGCCATACTGTATGCCTGGCACTCACTAAGCTGGGAGTTAAGAATAAAGAAATGAAAAAGACACAATAGAGACAGAAAGAAACATGTAGGAAAGTATATAATATAAACACTCATGCCGTGAGATCGCCTGGAGGACTCAAGTGGGACACGCTTTGAGAATCACAGTCAAAGCATAGCTATTGATGAGAAATTAGTTTTAATAAGCACATTAATAAGAAATTGAAAGTCTACCTAAAGCACCGAAGACTTAATGTTCCTCTGCGTTTAGGTTACATGGATAGTTAATTATAGTGGCTGACATCTACTAAGCACCTACTAGATGTCAGGCACTGCGCTGTACGCGTCACCGAGCACAGAAACTGTTGAGACGGATGGGTGGGTTGTGGGCAGAGGGCTACCATTTGCCTCTGGTTTTGTAGATGGCCGGTCTCAACACAAGATAAGCTGCATCGCGATAGAAAAGTTCAAAAGATAATTAAACCAGTTAAAAAGCAGAACGGCACTGGGACCGAAGCTGGGTTTCAGAATCAGTTTGCAAGAAATAATTTCATCATCACAGAACATCAAACGTGAATTCCATTTTCAGCTATGCAAATTCTAAAAGAATAACACCTCACATTTGCATAATGCTTGATGCTTTTCAAAGTGCTTTCCCAGTTATTAATCTAGAGGAGGCTTTATTACCACCGGAAACATAAATTAAAATTCTGTTCAAACTCGAGTTCTCCATTATTTTTTCCACTTTCCCCTCAAACACCGGAGCCGCCTAAATCCAGGTGCTTATGACTGAGTCACTTTAATAAATTGAACCGACAAGGTGAACATGCATAAATGTTGCATTTTGCGGGGCCTTCGATCAAGCCAGACCTTCGAAGACCCCCTGTTGAATTAACGAAATCACAGGGAGTTATTCTCAGCTCACATCCGAGATCCTTTTCAGGGTCTCAGACTTTGTGGGCACGGCCTGCGCTGTGTTCGCAGGAATCCGCTTCCTTCTATCAAATATTAGAAAACAAGGAAATTAGTTCCACCAGTTTGTCCTTAAGCCTCCAGAAACCCCTGTCAGTGACTTCCCGCAAAATAGCCCACAGTGCCAGAGGCTCCTGTGTCCTCTTGGTTTTTAACGTAACATGAACCAAGTGGCTGAATCGGCTGTAAATCCAACACGGGGAGAAGATTTAAGAAAAACGACCTGAGGAGATATGATGGCTTGCATGGAAATACTTCTCCCCAAACCTTTCCAATGTGTTTCTTTTTCCATCTCTTTCAAACTTAATTATGTGCAGCATTCTCAGTCACTGAATCACCAGCCTTTCCTGACACCTCAATCTCATGCATTTTAGCGAAAGATTAACCTGGCTGTTTGCTTTTAATTCTGAAGCTGTGTTAATACTCAACTCCCTCTAGATTAGAAAAGAAAAAAAAAACACACACTCCCACATACCCCACCCTGGTTCCAGCAAGGCTCCAGGGCTGCCATTTCCGACAATGTCACAGTCACTGGAACGTGCTAGCCTCACTTACCATTTCAGGAGAGCCAAGAGGACCACAGAGAGGGCCACTGTCAGCATGGGGCCGTTCACTTCCAGTGTGAGGAAGCCCAAGACTCCCATTGTTCCCCAGAGACCCTAGAGGGGTGACCTCCAGAAGACAGATGGCAGCTGATCGCCTGTCGTTACAGGAACCACAGCCTGCAGATGAAGAAGGAAGAGGCGACCAAGAAAACATCACATTAAGCGGGTCCCCAAAATGCGCTCTTTCTCAGAGTGTCTCCTTCTAAAGAGGAAGGAAGAGGAGGGAAAAACAAAGGGTTTCAGTGTAAGGCAATGAATCAGCAGCTTTACTTTCTTGATGACTACGCTGTCAATAAACATTTATGTTAACTTCTCTGGGAAGCAGCAGCAGAACTGGCCCCACGTTGGCTGAGAAACAAAATGGTCACAACCATAGATTTCTCCTCTGACAAGTCATCCCTGAAGAAAGACTTCTCTAACAAAATAAAATAAAATAATAATAATAATAATAATAATAATATTAATTCATAATTAAATGAAGACTCTGAATATCCCAGAAAAACTGGGGGCAGACAGCAGCTTGACAAGAAATGCTGACCGCACTGAGAACGTTCGCCCCACAAAGTTCATTGGTTCCTGGGGTCTCATGACCTCTCTGGGGTCAGAGGTGGCTGATGGCCGGCTGTTGGAACAGACCAGAAATCTTGCCTCAGATCAGCATTCTCATCCTGAGTTGGAGGATTTCTTAAATGTCTAAAAGCGCATCCATAGACTTACATATGGCACCTTTGTTCCAGCTCTGAGCTTATCTGACTGACTAAAGAAGGCTGATTTGCTTATTAGTCATCGTAGTTCACCCTGAGTAATGGGGAGGGTTTATTGGAGCACAGTGGCCAGCCGAGGGGAGCATCTGGGAAGAGGCGGAGACAGAGGCCAGACAGCACAGAGCCATGATGAGAAGCTTGTGCTTCATTTTATGTGCCACTCAAGGTTTTAATATGGTCGTATTTATGTTTGTTAAAATCATTCTGGCTACACGTGAAGAATTCATTGCAAGGGAGCAAGAGTTAAAAAGAAGGGAGGCGACTTAGGAGACTTTTGCATTCATGATGAGTCGATGCTGTTCAGACTACAGTAGGGATGGGAGACGGAAAGAAGTAGATGAACTTGAAATACGTTTTAGGGGTGGAGTCTGCAGAATTTCCTGGTGGATGGGATGTGAAAGGGAAAGGGAAGGAGGGGACACGTGTGACTCCCAGTTTTCTGACTTAATCTATGGGTGTATAGGGTGCCGTTTATTGAGATGCAGAAGATAGGGAGTTGTTGGGAAAGTCAAGAGTTTACTTTGGGTCCTGAGACACCTGGGAGACATCTGAGCGGGACTGTCAAGTAATCTCAGCTGAAAATGTAAATAATAATGAATAATGCTAATGCTATTTATGGAGTACTTACTACGTGCTAGTTACTATTCTAAGAGCGTTCGTACGTGTTAACCGCTTAATCCTCATAAACAACCCGATGAGGTAAAGCTTATTAACCCCATTTTATAGACGAAGAAACTGGGGCATGGGATGGAGGACTCCAAAACCCATTCTCTTAACAAAAGTTTATAGTCAAACGTGGACGCGGTCAATATACAATTGGTATTTAAATCCAGAGGAATCGGTGAGCTACAGCCACAAATAAAAGAGTGAACCACACAAGTACCAAGTACTTCTCTTTTCTCTGACCATTTGCCCTGCCGCCTTCTTTTGCATTCCTACTTAAGTAGCCCCCAAGAGCTGCAACCATCTGGACCCAAGTGGCCCGTGCTCCAGCCTGGTCCTTTCAGACTTCCCCTCCTCTCTCCATAGACTAGGTCTTCTTTGTCCCATCTGATCAGCGTGTCCTGAGATGTTAAGGGATCTGTGTATTCCCCCTCACGAAACAGAGCTGCACTTCAGCAAGGGGTATCTGAAATATGCTCCTTTCAGCCACAGGAGCCACGGCGTGGAGTGTGGAGGATAGCCAGCCAGCACGGAGAGTGCGAGTTCATCATGGCCGTGGATTCAGAGTTGGAAGGACCACCAGTAGCACTGAGACCATTGGTATCAAAAGGATGCTCAAGAAAGAAAAAAATTTTTTTTTGAGATTCGAAGGTCAAATAAAGGTGGGAAATGCTTGTATAAGCATTGAGAAGGAAGTTTATTTGCTGAAAGACCTCTCAGAGAAGCGAACCTGCTGACGTGCCCCGTGATGCTCCAGGCATGGGATGCAGAGAGCAGCACTTCCCACGTGTGTCTGACTGAGGAATCCTTCTTCAGGGACATTCATTAACACATCCCGGATGTGGTATTCTTAGGAACATGCTTTGAGAAATGTTGACCAAGCCCAACTTTTATTTACAGAGGAGGAAATGGGGACCCAGAAAGGAAAAGTAGCTGGTACAAAGTCCCAAAGCTACCTAGTGCTGGGACACAGGTCTCGCATCTCTTTTCAGCCTCTGCATCTAGAATATGCTCCTCACATCTACCCTGTGGACATGTCACCCATACACATGGCACAGGTCCTGCTTCATTCATGGAGACAACTTTGAATGTCGGTGGCCAGCTTAGAGACGTCTGATTTTCTTGAGAGGTTGCCAGCTCTCCTAGTGGCACTGAGTTTATTAATTCATTCCTCTAACTAGTATTTTTGGAGCCCTTCCTATGTGATTTGTGATTTGGAGAGAGAGCATCACTCCCTTTCTACACTTGTCTTAGAGAAGAGATAATATTCAGCGAATTACGGACAGTAAATTAACAGAGATGGAGTAGAAGGGTCAGATATGATAGCTATTAGGGATTTTCATCAGGAGAGTAACATGATTAAGGATGTATTACAATTTTGACATCTATGGCTGGTATGCTTTCAGGATGAAGGGCAGACTGTTACAATGATATTTACCATAATTAAACATTAGACCTTGATTCTCTGGACATTTTCTCTTTAATAATATATCTAGCGAAAACAGTCAACTCTACAGAACTGTTTAAAAAAATCCTACACCCGCAACTCCCAAAGACAAACTCTGTTAACAAATTAATGTCTACCCTCCCATATCTTTTTCTATGCATGTATAAACATAGGTATATTTTCAATTTATATGAAAACAAGATCATCGTATCCATGACATGCTGCAGATGGCCTTTTTCACTCACCATGTCGTGACCGTCTTTCCACACTCAGAGCTAGGGATAGCCATTTGCTACTTAGGATGGCACCAAATGAGCCCGCCCTCTGTTGAATGGCATTTGAGTTGTTTCCGAGTTTTCCTAACTACAGCGTGGCTGCACTGAACACCCTTGTACACAACACTAGGGATTTGTGTGAGGATGTTCCAAATGACATTCTTACAAGTGACATATATTTCAAAAATGCTGGCACGTGCTACCCTCCGTCAAGGCAGTCTCAATGTCCCTTCCTTTGAGCTGTGTGCCGAGGTGCCATCTATCCCGTTTGGTCAGACACCCCCCTTTTCCAGAGCTTTACCCTTCTTCCTCAACCCGCTCCAAGTCTATTTTTTTTTTTTTTTTCCTATATCCAGGCAGACACCTCCCCCAGAGTCAGGTCAACTGTTTTGACTTAAGTCTTGTGTTTCTTTTTAAAGCTTTCACTCCATAAATTCTGTGGTATTTCCTCCATGTTCCTGTGTTTAAAATCTGCCCGTACAGATGTCCAAGCGGTGCCTTCCTCCTCTGCCGAAGGTTCCCAGCTGGCCCCGCTAAGCCCGATGTCTCTGGTGAGGTTTGAGGCACTGGGCACGTCCTTTCTGCCATGTGAGACCCCCTAGTAAAAGGACAGAGGGTCTTATCACCAAGCAAGTCCAAAGAGTGTTTACGTGATTGGACTTGCTTTTAGAACTACCCTTCAGGAGGTAGACTGGATGGATCATACCTGACATGGGAACACCAGCAAAGAGGCCACAGGTCACCTGTGTAAGATGATGGCCTAAATAAAGCAGTAGACCTGGACATGAGCAAGAGAAGACTGGGTTTTGAGAGTAATGGGAAGGCACAATTAACAGTATTTGGTCATTGGCTGAGTGTAGGGGTGAAGGAGAGGGGGTCATTGAGGAGAACTCCCCAATATCTGGCTCCATCGATTGAGCCCATGTGATGCCATATACAACAATAAGGACACGGGGGAAGGAACAAGAGAAAGGATGTTATTGTGGCTTCAGCGGTGAGCAAGCTGAGCTCGAAGTCCCTGGCGGCTACACAGGTTAAAAAAATAAAAAATGCTCAGGAGGTAGCTGGAGAGGTCAGGAGAGAAATCTGAAGTAGAGAAGTAGTTTTAGTTTCGGGAGCCATCTGCATATGGATGGAGCGAAGCCATAAGGATAAAACTGGCCACAGAGAACAGGTAGAGAGCTGAGAAGTGGGCCATGAAGCGACATGGAGAACAGCCATGCAGGAGAGAAGCAGCCAGGACCCTGGAGACACTGAGGAGAGATGATCTGAGGGAGAGAGAGCAGGAAAGCCATCAGAGGGACCCTGTTTTTGAGCTTAAAGGCATAGCTTTTCGTTTTCAAAAGAACTGGGTTCAAATCCAGATTGGACGGTCTTGAGAAACTATTTAAGTTCTCCCCTCTTCAGTTTCTCATCTATAAAGCGGGGATAATTAAATATGCTTCACAGGGTTGTTGTGGGGAAACCGAGGTGCCCGTGTGGCATGCTTCGCGTAGCTCAGACACGGAGCAAGCACTCGTGCGTGTGGTCTGTGATTGTCTTTCATGAACGCCACAGAAAGGTGGCTGTAAGAAGCAGGAAATGGCCAAGGGTGGTGACGGTTACAGAAAGGCCGAGTGAAGTGCTTACCAAAGCGTCTTTGAATTTGGCAATTAGGTCATTACTGCCAACCCCAGAATGGGATGTGGAGAGACAGAACTGGAGAAATAGAGGCTTGGTAAAGACTGGTCCAGCCTTCTCTGTACATCTCTTTGCCCCACTGATGGAGACATGGGAGAAGGCTGAGATTTGGACCAGCCAGAGCAGAATTTCCAGGTGCCACTATGTGTGGAACCCATGTGAAGCGAGGCCATCTCCTGAGTTAGGAGACCTGTGGGAGACAGCAACCATCTGTGTGTCTGTCCCCCGCCCCACCTGCCATGATAATACAGAACTATCTCTTCTCTTCAAGGTTGCTATGGAGACATGCATAGGTGTGTAAACAGTTTTAAGGTCTATGTCAGATCTCGATTTTATATTGGTTGTGAGGGCAGGGAGCATATTTTATATATCATTGTACTACTACACCACCTGTCACGTTGCAATCTTATCTAGTCTCCTGGCTTTAATTAACATCCACAAGCTGATCACTCTCAAATCTGTTTTCTCCAGCCCATTTCTCATTCCTGAGTTTCAGACTAATATATCCAGCTGTCCACTGGATATCTTCTCATAGATACAACACAGATGTTGCAGACTCAAAATGCCTAAAACTAGACTCATCATAGCAGCCTCCTTTCTTCATGAACCTCCTTGTCCTCATCCATGTTCCCCATCTCAGTAAATGGTACCCCCTTCCACTTAGCTCCCAAGTCAAAAACTTGGACTTGTCCTTGACTCCTCCTTCTCTCCCAGACCCCCACCTCCCCATCCAGTTCATCACCAAGTCCTTCTGCCTAATCCGTCTCTCTCATGCTGGCCACTTCTCCCTTTATCTATCCATTCTCTCATTCATTCTACTTCATTTCCTTGGCTCAGTAAATGTATTGGCATCTACTCAGTGTTAGATACTATTCTAGGCAATGGGAATATACTGGGGCAGCAAACAAGCTAGATTTCTGATCTCCTAGAGCTTGTATCTAGAGAAGGATCCACCCAAATCTCAGCTGTGTAATATCTCACTAGATTGCAACAAGCTCCTGACAGCCTCCTTGTCTCTTGTTCATTCATTAACATTTACTTGTGGCACTGTGCTGGGTGTGCCTGAGTAATGGAGAGAAGACCAGCATGGCTGGGAGGCATTGAGAATGGATAATGTAGGAGAGTAAGTAGAGGTCAGAACACCTAAGACCTAGTGGGCCATGTGGACATGTAATATTTCCTTCCAAAAGGAATGGGAGCCATTGATGGAGGGCTTTCAGCAGGGGAGTACATGATGTATCTAAGCCAACTGTGTCCCACCTGGTTTCCTTATTAAAATGAGTATGAAGCTCATTAGATGATAGTCCAACATCTGTACATCGGCATCGTCCAGGGGCCCCTGTCATGCAGTGGAGACGCCGAAGCAATGCTGCCATTCAGACCTTGGATGTGCATTTCATCAGAAGGTGAGAGACAACGTGTCGACCACAGGCTGCTCTTGATACTGCTAATCGGACATGGCCCGTCCTGTCGCCTTCACATATCAGCCCTTCTATCAATTTATGTTACCCGCGATCTCAGTTCGTCAGATGTAGCACTTTGAGAATTGTCATCGGATCTCTCCTGGCGCTCCTCGTGGCTGAATATGGCTACATGTTGATGATTAGGCTTCGTCCTGCTTGTGAACGTGGAGAGTCAGCAGATGGCTTGACTGCCTTGAGGCAAGTCTTGGAGCTTTGAGATAAGCTGGTGCTGGGAACAGCCATTTTTTACCTCCTAGTCACTGGGGGTGGGGCAGAGATTGTGGAGACCGACTGCGTGCCCAGAAAGCAGATTTCAGAATCCGCAGAGTTTGGCAGAAGAATGCAGTGGTCTTCCAAGCAAGTCAGCACCCCGCAGTCCTAACACGGAGTAAAGAGGGCACCGTGACATATGCACGGGGCCCGATAATGGGGAATCCCAAAGCGGAAGACGATCAGAAGTTTGAGCAGCAGGAAATATAGACACGAGCAGATAGTAAGATCACAGTCTCCAGACAGCAATATAGAAATAAGAATTGAGTCCTGGGGAGAAGAGTGGATAGAATAAATGTTGTAACAGGAGCCCCCAAATCTCAAGGGCTTGGCACTGTAGAAGTCTGTTTCTCACTCACCTAACAGTCTAAATGTGGGCGGCCCTCCAAGCAGTGATGCAGGAACACGGGCTCCTTCAATCCCGTGACCCCGGGCGTCTAACGAACCCCTCAGACGCCTCTGCTGGATCACCTGCAAGCAGCTGGCAAATGGGAAGAAGAAAAAAGATGCGAGGAAGGTTTTTACACGTCAGGCCTGGAAGTGATGTAAACACTCTCACCTTCATTTCTTTGGCCAAAATTCAGACACGGTCCACATCTACCTGAAAGGAGGCTGGGAAATGGAGTGGGCCCCAGGAGGAAGAAGAAACGAGTTTGGCAAACACATAGCATCCCTGCCACAGGTGGGTCCCATCCTAGATATGTTCCCAAGCCTATGATCCCTGCATAGGAAATAAGCCACTAGAACAGGGTGGGTGGCAGTTGAGTCCCCCACAAAAAGCTAAAGTCCCGTTGTCAGTTCCGGGATCAGGGATAAAGAGGAACTAGCCTTTATGATGATGGAGTGCTGACATCTGACCCAGTTTCCCCAACTTCCTCCCCAGGAGGCTGAGTCTACGCCCGTAGCCCTAGCTGCTAGCTGGGGTTTTACTCCAAATTCACTTCCAGGAGCCTATCCACAGCTCCATGAAGCCATTGGAACCATCCATGTAAGATACTCAACTAGACCCGACTCGACGAGACTAGTCGACCCAACTAGAACCTCTAAGGATGTAGTGCTACTTGGATTAAGCCTCGATTTTCCACACCCCAGTGGAGAGTGTGAATCAGAAATATTTACTCTGCCTGAAATCAGCCTCGTAACTTGAACATTTTATTAAGCTCCTGTCTGTAGGTGTCCCATCTCCCTCCCCATCTGCACTGGACCCAAAGTCTTTGAGTTAAACAGAACCATACTGAGATCACATGGAGAATGCATCCTGAGGCCCCTGCCTGCCTATACCTGTGCCCACCTGCGTTATGACAGACCCTGTGTCAACCCATAACCTCACCTTCTCCTAACAGGCCTGATTCCTTCCAGTGCATTTTCAGGACTCAAACTAGATGTCATCTCCTCAAGGAAGGCTCCAGAACCACCTGTGATGATAAATTATACTTGTGTCCTGTCATAGCATCCCAAACTTTCTCCATTGAAGAGTAATTGTATGTCTACATGCTAGATGTAAGCTTTTTAAAGAACAGAAACTGTATCTAATTCAACAGCGTATCTCTAGTAGCTAGGAGAAAGTCTGCCTGTCATTCAGTAGGTGTTCATGAAATGTTTGTTGAATGAATGAATGAATGTACTTCTGCCTGTGTTTCAGGTAGCAGCCACCAGATGGCAATAGTGCTCTTTGGATTACGAAGATAGGTGGTAATTAATGCTCTTTCTGCAAGAACACCTGGAATAAATTGAGATTTATTCCCCTAATCCAAGCACTTGGTTAACCTTCTATAAATCAGTTCATTGAAATAACCACAAAATTATTTCTCCAGCTAGACTTTCTAAGAAAATATAACAAACAAAATACCATAAAGAAAGGAAGAGGTAGAGAGAAGGCACCATTGAGTCCTCAAGTCCTTGGTGTCATTCTCAGTTTGGTATCATTTAACTCAAAGACCCGAAGGTAGCCATTTGGATTCCTGAGCATGTGCAATTTCTGAAGCTGTCCCGGCCTGACACCCATGTGGCCGCTTGTACCTGCTTCGTGTTCACTGGCTCTAATTTTGCTTGCTTATCTTATCAGGGTTTTACCAGTAGACCAGTTTGGCTGGAGTGGAGAGTTCATAAATAAGGCTAGTGAGAGATAAGGTCAGAACAGCAGGGAGGGGCCGGCGGGAGGAGGCCTCAGAATACCAGGAGTGTGGACTTTATCTCACATGCAGCAGAGTAGCTGGCAGAGGTGCTTGTGGCACACACAGATGTATGTGCATGTGAGGGCAGGCAGGCAATGCACACGTGTGTGCATGAGTGAAAGGGGAACGGAATGCGGGGGGAGGGACATATGCCAAATGGTGCTGAGAAGGACAGATGATGGGGGGATGCTGAAGCAAGGGAGACCCACTTCGAGATCTCTCCGGTAATCTAAGAAGTAGGGCTGGGGCACGAGACAAGTGGACGACATGGATGGTGGACATCGGGGTGGCTTCAGGAGATGTCCTTACAGTTAGAACTGGAGGATTTGAGGACTGATTGGGAAAAAGAGGGAGAGAAGCAAGCCGAGGAAGGAGGCTCACCGTGGGGCTAAATTCCAGCTTTGTGCAAATTAGAAAAAAGCATGTCCTTCCCAAGACACTTTCCTTCTACCTGCCGGAACATTGTCTTGTCTACACAGCTCCTAGGTGAGTGGTCTGGGGTTAGTCCATGCCCATCCTGCTTCACAGCAGCCCTGCGAGAAGACTCCAAGTCCTAAGCTCCCATGAGAAAGCCGGGGATAGTATATTCCTGGGAAGATGGCGGGAGAGTCGTTTTTAAGAAGAGCAGCACCCCGAGTTTCATATATCTCCGAGACAGCGGTTCTCAGGCGTTGGCGGGCGTCAGACACATGTGAGAGGGTGTCTGAAAACACGGTCAGCATTTCTGAATCGGTGGGTCTGGGCTGGGGCCTGAGAATTTGCATTTCTACCAAATCACAGGTGACCCCGATGGATGCTGCTGGTCTGGGACCACTCTTTGAGAAGATGCTGCTAGAACCCAGCTGTGCATTAGAAGCACCACAGGAGTTGTGTGTGGGGTTTTTTGTTTGTTTGTTTGTTTTTAATGCTAAAGTCAGAGCCCTTCCCAGACCATCTGAATCAGAATCCAGGTGAGAGAACATTTCCTGGAGGATTTTCCCTCCAGCTCCACGTTGGATTCAAAGACAGTACCCCTGAGGACACCTCAGGTCTGAAGATACTGCTGCGTATGTGACCTGCAGTGTTCTAGCAGTTTCTCTGGTTTCTGTTCATGAATTTCTCCCCATTTTGTCTCTAACACTCTCTACTTTCCCCCCCAAAGAGGCCTCAGCTTCCCCTCTTTCCCTGAGAGATCTACCGAACTGGCCAGAATCGTCCCATCCTCCCTCAGGATCAATGTAAATTATGTTGCATTTTGTTCTTTCATAATAAGCACTTGTCATTTTTCTTTTTCTAACTCTTATTTCAGAAATATCTATGCTACATTTCCTGCAGGTGGGATATGCTACTTACTGCAGATCTGCTCACCTGCTAAAGCGAGACTATCCACCCCTCACCCCCTACCCCCGCCCCGGGGACAATCCCCACCCCCCCTCGCATCCCTTCTCCAAGGCAACCTCCGGGGGACAACCCAGCTATTTGGAGCTGATGTGTCTTATCTCCAAATAGGATTATTTGAGCTTCTGCAGGAACTAAGAGAAGCCTGTCCTTTCTCACAATATGGTAGTGACAAGATGAGGTAACATAAGGTATGTGTGGGATAGAAGTAAATATGGGCCTGAAATCCCACATAATTACATAATAGAGAGGTGTTGCCAAGGTAAATTAATAAGAAAACAGTTGGGTGATGTTTACCCACAAAATCACTTTGGGGTGTGTTATTCCCTGCTTTTGCTTTCTCGAATGAGTAGTGAGTTGGAATATAGTGGTCCCCACCTTACCCGTGATTTTGCTTTCTGCATTTTCAGTTACCTGAGGTCAACTGTGTTCCAAAACTAGTAAATGGAAAATTCCAGAAAAAAAAAAAAATCATATGTTTTAAATCGCACGCCGTTCTGGGTAGCATGATGAAATCTCGCGCCATCTTGCTCTGTCTCGCCAGGATGTGAACTGTCCTTTCGTCCGGTGTCCCCACCTTTTTGTCACTTAGCCGTCGTGGTTATCAGATCGACTGTCACAGTAGCACAGTGCTTCTGTTCAAGTCACCCATATTTTACTTAGGAATGACCACAATGTGCAAGAGTAGCGATGCTGGCACCTCAGATCTGCCCAAGAGAAACCGTAAACTTTATCAGAATTATGTACATATAGGTAAAAACAGCATATATAGAATTTGGTACTATTCATAGTTTCAGGCATCCACGGTGGGGGGCGGGGGTTGGAATGTACCCCGTGGATAAGGTGGAACTACCTCAAAAGTGGCAACTCTTCATGGAAGTGACCAAATTATTCTGTCTACTTGGTTAGGTTATCTAGAAACTAGGAAAATTGCCAACGTAAGGCCTGGGAGCTACATGGGGACTCCTCTGCCCGTCTGTCTGCCTGTCTGCCTGTCTGTCTGCCTCTCTGTCTCTTTCATGGCTGTCTTGTCTTTCCATCTGTCCTGCTCTCTATGCAGTTCTTGCAGCACTGGAACCTCAAGGCCAAGGTTCTCATCTCCGACTCACAGTCTCGATGTCTGCCTTAAATTGGCGTCCTCTGACATCAAAGCCCCTGGACGGCAGGACTGAGATTCAAATCATATTCGTTGTCAACATCACGAGGCACCTTTCCTTCTCCTAACACGTCTTGTAAATAGGTCAAAGCCAGTTTGGATTCGAGACGGGACTTAGGCTCGTAGCTGGGGTCAGAAGAGCCAGCACACTGTCACCGTCACCCATTTAGGGAGCTCTCTGGAACGTCAGCCAGGTGAGCGGCTCGGGACAAGGACAAGAGAGGAGGATGGATGAGTGGAGAGCCCTGTGCTCAGGGAGCTCGCCACTCAGTGACCCAGGACACCAGGTCCAGTCGAGATGACACGATGTGGGGTCTGGAGAGGACTCCAGGTCAATGCCAAGCATCAGTATCTTTGGAAAAGTCTGGAAAATCACAGTCTTTGGAAAACCAATTAGAGACTCCGAGCTCCAGCCTTCCGCCTTCATAGCGTCCCCGGCACATAGCCGACTGGTCTCTGCTTAATTCCTCCAGTTCTGAGGAGCTTGCTTCTACATGAAGCAGCTTTTTCCTGTTGCACGTTACCAAAACCTGCGTCAGATTTCCCCAAGGCCATGTTTTCCCAGCCATACTAGGACTCCCACATCTGTCCTTCCACCTGATAGTGACAACCAACCTTGTGATTTAGGCCAGGCCTAGAGCGTCCACTTGACCAAGCAGTTACGCTCAGACTCGGCCAGGTTCGGCGGACCTTAGCAAAGGCAAGACTAGAACTCAGGCCGCTCAGTTCCTGGCCTGGTGGCATTTTCATCATAGATCTCTACCATCGTGTTGAGATTTCAGCTTTCTGAATCCGAAATGTACCAACCAGCTAACCTTCCCAGCAAACCCGAGTGAGAAGGTGAGGGTTGGAACCATGTGCTCCAGACTCTCCATCTTCCTGAAGAACAAGCCAGTTGCCCAGGCCATGGGCTGAGTCGATGGGGCAGTGAGCTGAGGGGCAAAAGGAAACCTGCCCTTTGCGGAGATGCGGAGTCAAAGCTGTTCCTTTGCACTTGGATGATTTTTCTGTAGTGAAGGGATGACACCATCCCCATGCTGTGGTGCTTCGTCCAGGAGAGATGGACGCAAAGGCAGTCTGGCTGGTGGAGGACAGAGACAAACCCATGTGACGAGTCCAGCACAAACACCTCTCCCTCCAACAGGAGCCGGACAGAGATGAAAACCAGGTCCGTACCAGCAGATGTACCTCCAAGACTTGGGTAATGTAGAGTAGAGAAGGGGTAGGACTTGGGAGGTCCCCATTTTGCTGTCACCTCATTCACCCTGTCTGGCTTGGAGACTGGGTCCCAAATGTCATAAGTCTAATGTAGACCTGCTTCTGGCAGAAAAAAGTATACATTCTATGCTGCCCTCGCTGAACCTAGTATTTCTTAGCATTTAACACAGTTCTAAAGATCTGGAAAATCCATAGTCTTAAGTTCTATGGTTCCTGATACAGGTAAGGTGGCTTCAATTACATAATTAGAGAAAAACAGTTATGCGGGATTCGGGGACCCAGTCCAGGGTCTGAGGACAGTTTGGGTGGCCATGGTCCGAAGTCTGTGATTGCTGTTACTATTCAAAAGAAGCAGGATACAAAGACTTTTCAAGAAGCCATAAGCAGTCAGCAGGTACTAAGTTTTCCTCAGCTCCTTCGCCAGAAGCATGTCTCGGACAGTGCGTAGCTTAGTCCTTCTGTGGTGATATGGAGTCACTCCCACATGAAGGACATTTGACTACGGGGTAGTCAAATGGTTCCCAAAAGGGCGTCATTGATCAAATACCGTGAGGTCTCTGGAACACGGAAGATTACAAGGGCCGGATGTGAAAGGTCCATATCATGCCTTGCCCAGGACGTTCTTCTCCATTCATTGTCCTCAGACAAAATGGCACTTCCTTGGAAGATCGACCAAGTGACCTGTCAAATCCTTTGCCGGCATTCAGAGCACTATGGATGAGGTGGAGTGACTATCTGTTTTTCATGGGAAGTTGATCTAGTGCCGCCATAAATCAGGCAGGAATACTGGGGCTCTACATCCTCTCCCCGCAAACAGATGTGGAATGTGGACGAATGATATACTCTACCTCTGCTATTTCTCTGTGTCCCTCCTACTTAATTTGAAACCAGTTTCTAAGATGAGTGATGTCTTTATTTAGACCTAATCCACAAAATGCAGTACAGGGCAGGAGATGTGGTTTTGCACGTACACATGGAGAAAGCAAAGGAAATTCACTTACGTTTGTCTGAACTTCCTAAAATCTAGAATGAATTTCCCCAAATCTAGTATTACTTTTGTAACAGGGGGAAAAGGTTCTGGAAAAGCTTCTGGTTTGGGCTACAAGCATCCAACGTGAGGATAAATATGCATGAAAATGTTTGTTTTCTCCATCTCATTCTCTCTGCGATGCTCACCCCAACAATATGGGGTAAATATCAGCTCCCCGCACTCATGCATATTTGCTCAGGAGGAATCAGCCTTGGCCACAAAGTGTAGGACATTTCACCCTAATTATCTTTGCTTAGGAAAGAACTTCCATCTAGCTTTTTATGACAAGCTGGAAAAAGATAGCTCTTTTTAACATTCCTATACACCACTGCTTTTCAAGGATGGTGATAAGAAATAAACATAAGATATTGAATTTCCACCTGTGGAAGACATTCAGTGACATGAATTCCAGTTGTGCCAAGGCCAGCACTTGTGAGTCTTGACTTTGGGAGCTAGAAATCATTGAGCCCCAGATTTATGACCGTTCCCATGTCTCAACCACCTGCTCCAGGCATGTTCCTGAAATTTATGAAATGCAATTGCTCTAAAGGGTACAGACCAGGAAGTGCAGGGTTGAAATATTCCACCTGGCCAGAGACACTGTCGTGTGGACTAATTTAAGGCTTTGCTCATTTTAAGCGGTGTTTTTCTCATTTACAACAGGGTAATAATTTCCATGCCATCAGAAGAATTATAAAGCCGTCAGATCTGCTCAAAATGCTCAGAAAATATCCCTCACCAAAGGTTATTTGCTAATTCCATCTTTAGGGTTAATTACTCCTGTGGCTCTAGTCTAAGTGAAAAAAAGTCCTTTTTTTTTCTTCTTTCTCTTCTTTTTTTTCTTTTAACAATTAGTTATTGAGTGTGGAGACCGTGTCTAGATTTTTCTCCCCCAGAAGTTCTACAGTGTCCCTTTCCAAGAGCCCCCAGTCATGCCATGGAATCATTTCTAGTTCAGAATCATCAAGAACAGACAGCGTCGATCCTGCCAAGATGTTGAACTTTTCAAAGAAAGGCAAAGAAGAGCGTGTTCATGTCATTCCATCCTTCTCCAATGGGGGTAATTAACTTTCAGATTAATCATGAGGCACAGCTCTCTCTCGAAACGTCTACCGAGAACAGCTCACCATTCTCACCCACACCATACCTTTGCTCGTGAATCTTAAATTCTTGGGAAACATCTGTTCACTGCAGATGTGACCCATCATCCAGTGTGACAAAGAGTAACTGTATGTGCAGAGTATATATAGATTTGTCCCCACATAGGCAAGAAAGAGTGTTTCTTTGTAGAAGGAGATGGTTAAGAAATCTCAATATTTTTCTAGTTGAATCCAGTCAAAAAAAATATATAAGTTCTTTCAAATTCTACTTACTCAAATCGGAATTAAATTTGAATTAAATTAGAGTGACCTCGGTCTTTTGATTTTGCTTTTCAGACTGATCTATGGGTGTAGATAGAATCTGAAAGACACCGAACTTTTCTTCAGGGAGAGAGTCAAACTGACCTAGCTTTCAGAAGCATGTAATTCCCATGAGAAATGAACGCAGGCTAACGGGCGTAGTTTGGGTACATGCAATAACGTTGGTTTTCGCTGTTATGATTTGCTTTTAAATATTTATTTGTGAAATATAAATCTTGCTAAGATTGAAGTCTATTCTGGAGAGGTAACTACTGCTTTTGCTGTTACTTAATGGAACTGTTGAATCTTCTTGGACCACAAAAAGATTCAGTTATATAAATATATCATCTTAGTGAAGATAAATATATTCATCCTAGTGAAGTATAAAATAACAATTCTAGAGAACGCACTGCTGCCTCTTCTTGGTGAGGCTGGGGATGTGGGGTCTGCGGATGTGTGGTATGTTAGGCGACCCAAGATAACATCCTATGTGGTTAATCAGCTACAAAAAATATGAGTTACTCTAAAAATGCTGAGAAATTCAAGTCTATGCCGTTAGGATGACAAGCATTCAGCTGAACACTAAAAATATATTATCAGTACCATCAGTATATTTACAGATTCCTTTTCTAGTGATATATCCCCATGGCTAATACAGCCAACACCTATTACATAATAGATGCTTAATCACTATTCTGTTCAGTCCAACTGGTAACACTTCTGGGTAGACTCCTGATTCTCTGTCAGTCAAAATGATGGCTTAGAATGCTGTTTTTCATTCAGTAGAAAAAGTTCGAGCACAGAGAGCTAAAGGACATCAAATGTACAGTTGCTTTAAATGACCACTTTCCCACAAGTGATGAATTTGCATCCAATGGACTGTTAGCATGAGCCGTGACAGTCATGGGCATGGAGATCCCACGTCTGAGGAATAGTCAAGAGAGCTCAACTCCTCTTACCGAGAATACATGTGAGTGAACTATTCATACCCACAAAGGCTCTAGTACACGTGGTTAGTTTATCCAATCAACAGACAGTGTTTTCATTGAGACCTAGAACACTGTTCCATCATTCAGCCAGCAGCCCCTCCCAGAGTGAACGAGAAGGGAGGCGGATGAGGAAAGATCTAAAAGGAAGGTAGCATCGGTTCTTTAAACTATAACTCACTCAGTGTCTACTGAGTATCAGGCACTGCCCTGGGATTACGGAGATGAATGAGACACAGCCTTTGTCCTCAAGAAGCTCATGGAATAGGAGGGAGACAGATGCACAAATAGATCATCGCAATGTGCAGAGCAGTGATGGAGACGGTCCCAGCATGAGCGGAGTTGGCTCTTAAAGGAAGCGGAAGCATTGACCAGATGCTGGTGGAGAAGAGAGGTCTCTTGGAAAAAGGTCAGTGGTGTCCTGGGGCTGGCTCGAGCTGGCTCACAAGGACCAATCGTTAAATGTTCAGGAAACTCGCAAGCTTGTTGTTAAACATGGTCATTATTAAAAATTAAATTATATATGTTTACAATTAAATAAATTATATTAAAAACAAAGATAATAAATTCTAAAAATGGATCACCCCCTAATTATTTTACTACACGTTACTGTTATCTACACTCTTGAGGGTTTTTTATGTCTGTCGTATCTATATGATGGAAATACGGTCTAAATAGTGGCTACTGCCCATCTCTTCCCAACTGCATGTTCGATGACGTCATGTTAGTTGGAAACTGGCCATGGTGGGAGTATTTACACCAGAAAAGTCACAAATGCTACAGATCAGGGATTCCTTCTTCCCCAGAAGGTCATTTATCAGCAGGCAGGGACAAGGCCACCCATGATAAAGGCAGGGAACTCCAAGCTATGCAGAATGCTGGGAACAGAATGAGCAGGGAGCAAGGATAGATGGAGGCTCTGAAGAACTTTATGGGAAGGGTGATCATTCTCACAGAAGCGGATAGCATCTTTAGCTGGATGGTGGCTGAACTAGAGGCAGGAGTCAAGGATGGCTGCTGGGTTAGATGGGCTCATCTGCCATTCAGGGGGCACATTCTGCAAGAAGAGGTTACAGGCGCAGCGTTCGACATATCGAGTTTGAGGTGTCTGGTCCATGAGCTCTAGCAGACAACAGACTATTTAAAAGAAGTTCCAGAAATATCTGGGCTGAGGCCCTGGACTGGACACCATCAGGGTGTGATGATTAAATAAATATATGGAAAAGAAAGCATGCTGGTCTATATAGTTGGGGCTATTGATGATTATGAATACGATTCCCTGCTAGGACACCCCACAGCCCCAGCCACCTTTCCACACTCATCAGGCTGTTGGATTATTAGCCTGGTCTCAGTCCATCCACCAATTTAGGATTTTAAAAGATGATTTTAATGGCGTTCAGGGAAACAGGGAAAAATCTATTCACATTGATTTTTGGTGAAGGCATAGTCAAGACAGACTTTTCCTCATTCCAAAATAAATTAAAGGATGATAAAAAATGTGACCTATGAAATAATTCTATAACATGAATAAAAATAAACATAGCACTCGAAAAAATATTAAAATTGCATATTTTAAAAAAAATACTGTGGAAAGCAGAAGTAAATTTAAACAACATTTAAACTACATCTGATGGAGGGAAAAATAAAAATCATAGATTCCATGAAACAAAAGGTAGAAATGAAATAAGACAACTGCGTGATATGAGTCGTCGGAGTTAAGAAAATAATGAAAGGAAACATTTAATGACATAGCAGAAGTTTAAACAAATTTAGCATAATCGATGGTTAGAAATGTCACAGAAGAAAATTCAATCCGTGGAAGGAAAGACAAGCTTTGGGTTTTATTCTCTAATATAGAAGAAAAGGACAAACAGATCGAAATGATCAGAAACAAGATCTCAATGGAGAAGATGAACAACGGAAACTCAGCTTTGAAGGAGAGGAAGAAAAGACCAGAAGAAACAGTCTGTTGCTAATAATAATAATATAAGGGTAATGTATAATAACATAAGGATAATAAAAAACTTTTTAAGTTGAAGCAAGACCTGTATTCATACCAAAGCTCATCATGTGTCAGGCAAAAATCATAAAAAGAGAACAAGATTTAGACATATTCTATTGAAACTATTGAGTGTTGAGGGGAGATATAACAACAATATAAAAGGACCAGTACAAAGAAAACATAATTTTATTTAAAAATATATAAATGGACATATGTATTGTTGCCTTGACTAGGAAGAATTTCATAGCAAAGAAACTGATTCTCCTCAAACTAACTTAAGTTCATGTAATCCAAGTAAAATACCACTGGGGTTATTTTTGAAACTTTCTAAAAACTGTTTCTGAAATGAATTTAGAGTAATAAAAACATTTGATAGGAAGAAGTCGATATAGGAAAGGAATTAATGGGAGGGAGGAAATACAGTTAGGTATAAACTATTCCTCTGGCAGGTTTGTATAAGAAGGAGAAAAAAGATGGGATTGAGTCATATGAGTTTTTAAAAGTGAAAGATAAAATTAACAGTCATGAGAAAACTGAAAATTCGAGACAGGATGCCCATCGGAGGGAATACCGGAGGAGACAAGAGGTAGAAAAAGGACACAGATAATCTTAGATAGACGGGAGAATACTCCATCCACAAAGAAACATAACGATACAATATAATAATAATATAATAATAAAACAGTCATCATGGCTTTCATATATGGAGCATTAAGCTGAGGCTAGAGAGAGAAATGATGGTCAATATGATATGGTCCACACCCTCTTGGAACTTAGAGTCCAGTGGGCAGACAGACAAAACACAAGTAAAAAAATAATTGCGAATCGTGATAAAAGGGTTTGGAGTAAATAAACATAGTAGTAAGAATAATGGTGGGAGTTGGGAATGACAATATGTAGCGGGGTCTGGGTCCTCTCTGAAGATGTGGTTTTGAAGCTAAGACCCCAGAGGTGAGAAGGAGCCTGCTGTTCAAGAGGTAGCCAGGTGGGTGGTCACTACATGCCATGGGCAGAGGGCCTGGGTGAGGTGGGGAAGGGCGGTGAAACCCATGAAGTCAGGTGAGGGAGGACTGGGGGAAGGAGGCAAGGAGGGGCCTTGGAGGCGACAACAAGGAGTTTGCCTTTTTATCCAAAGTGCAGTGAGAAGCCACCGGAGAGATGGCACACTCTGATTTGCATCTTTTTAAAGGAACTTCCGGACCACTGTGTGGAGAATGGATTGGGGGCTCATAGGGGAGCAGGGCGAAGAGTGAGGAGGTCGTTGCAGGAGTCTCAACAGGGGGCGGCATTGGCCTAAACTAGAGTGGTGACCATGGAGATAAAAAGCGGGTAGGGCAAGGGTGCTGGGGTGAGGTCTGCAGGACTTGCTGGTGGATAGCTGAAGGCAATGGGAGGAGGACAGGATGATCCACAAGTTTCTGGCTTGGAACCCGCTGGAGAAGGAGGTGTGGTTAGAGGGTGAGAGGAAATTAGTAGATGGTGAGTCAGGTGGGGCAGCTAGGCTGGCTGCCGGGGAAACCTGGAGACCTCCTAGGCCCTGAGACTGATCTAAATGAAAGCCACGTTAAGAAAGTCATTCTAGACCATGTGTGCTGGCCGAATGAAAAAAAAAAAAAAAATGGGGGGGGAGGACGTGGATAATGAGGATCTGGGCTTAATTCAGAGCAGTGAGGATGGCAAGGAGATCAAGATATTCTGCAGAAAAATCTGGCAGCCCATGGAGATCAAGAAGAGAGAATCAAAGGTGAGATGAGGGATGAATAATGCCAATGTCTGCGGAAAAAAGCAGGTGGAGGGAGGAGGCTGTTGTTTCCCAGAATGCTTTCAAATGATGACAGGGCTCCCGGACAATGAGTATAGTTGAAGAATCAGAACTAAGGTCTAAGGTCTAGACTAATTGCCAGATGGACCAACCACGTCCTAGGTAATTGAGAGTGATTCTGCCTTTCACACGTGGATTCCCAATCTTCCAAAAACGTAGACTACAGCAACATACAGTTGACGTCCAAACTGCATTCACTAGTCAAACCACACTCAACATAATTAATCTTCCTCTGGAAATTCAGAAGTCTCCCTTTGGTTCCTGTCATGCTTTAGGGTCACCATTAGGAACATAAATTATCACTGGCATGCAACAACCTTATTCGAAACAGAACTACCATGGTTGGGAGGCTTGATATATGGCATGTACACTGCTCTCTTGGCTAGACTTCCATTCTCACATTTTCTTGAAATTTACACAGATCTTTTTTTTTTTTTTCAGCATTAACATAACTGGCTAACATTTTGTTTTCTGCCTTTGCTTTCCTCACGTATCTTGGAAGCCATATGGTAGGCAACTAATAATGTGGTTTGCAGAACGATATACCTGGCTTCCCCCGTTCACAGCACAGTAGAAACGGCTCCATGTACCCAGCCTCCCTGTTCTCCCCGCTCCGTCCTCTGCCTCTCCTGCTGACAATCTCCTTCTCCCCCATCCATTAGCTTCCATTTCTTGTCTTCCTCCCATTTAATGCCTTCTTCTCCTCCTGCTTCACCGACTTCTTTCTTTCCCTGCTGGCTTGTCTCCTTTCTCTGTTTGCCTGCTTCATCCATCTTCCCTACAGAGCTCATAGATCCAGAACAGTACTTGCCTGGATCTCATTGTGTGAGCAATGGCTGCCCTCCCTGACTTCTGTCTGTTAAAGACAAAATTCTTGTCATCTAAGCTTCATGATGGCCCGGATTCCAGATAAACTAAGATTTATTGTGTGTACACAATGGCGACCCACAGGCTATGCACTTTGAATGCACATCATGAGTGTTTCAAAGAGAAGGGTTGAAGCAAGCAGTCTTTTCAACTGGAAAAGCATTACTTTTATAATTATTGAAGAAGGAAATAAGTGGAATCAAATGAATGCTTCGCGTGGCCGGATCAGTGGTCAAGGTCAGAGGAGTCGCTAAGAGGGCAGCATGGCCCCTTGTAGGAGGCTCAAGTATCGTCTCCTCAGTTGTGAGTGGACATGGGCGTCAGAGCAACCCATGTGCTAGCTGGGAGCCTTCGCTTACTGACCCTTTTCTTAAATATTCTACCGCCTCAAAGCCAAACAGGAAGGTAAGGATTTGGCGAGAGTTGGGAGAGTAGAGGGAAGGCTTCCTTCCTTCCCATCTCATAATGAAGCACTTTCTACCCAGCCAGCTGAATCACTACATGCTGAATTTATTTGATAAAATGCACAGAATAATAGGACTTTGGAATGGTTCACTCCATCAATTCAGCCTTCTTAATAACCAAACAAGATGACATTATGTAAGAATCATTGTGGGGCAAAGGGCTAATACTGCGGCCAAAATCCTTGCCTGACCTCAGAACAGTCAACTGAGGTATAACCTCGGGGAGAAGTCACCTGGTCAGTCACCCCTAACTATGTTCTTTCAAAGTTGAGAATGAGACGCTGAATTTGGTCCCATCACTCACTGAACTGATTTTCTGGGGCCCCAAGTGTTCATTTTGTTTCTGGTAAATATGGCTTTTCCTCAAAGCTTCTGGTAGGGATATAAAGACAGACCAGGAAGAAAGTACTCTTAAGTGATGGCAGTGTCTTTGTGGGCCTTCTTCCCATCTATGTGTTGTAAGACTCACTAATGATACAGCGATGGATTTTTTTTTTTCATGTTGAAATTTGTGTGTTAAATCTTGGGTCTTTCATTGACATTAAGATGAGGCTGAGTCTATATCATGAGAACATATCTTTCTTATTCAGTTAGTTCCTTTAAAAATTCTGGATATTATGTTGATCTGATGTCAAGCATCAGGTTTAACTGAGTTTAACACCAAAAGGTATAACCTTTGAAAGGCTAAAACACATGCATTGCATTAAGGAGTTGCACGTTCTTCATCCAAATAGTCATTCGAGGCTATAGTCAAAATCTGAAACTCTTTTTTATTTTTTAAATGAATAGACTTTATATTTTTAGAGTAGTTTTAGGTTTACGAAAAAAGTAGAGTTTCCTTATACCTCTTCTACCCTCATTCCTACCCTCTATTATTAATACCTTAAATTGATGTGGTACATTTGTTACTATTGATGAGCCGATTGTGATACATTATTATTAAATAAGGTCCATAGTTGACACTAGGGTCACACTGTGTTGTACATTCTATAAGTTTTGACAAATGTATAATGACACGTGTCTACCATTACAGTATCGAACAGCATAGTTTCACCCTAAAAATCCCCTGTGCTCTACCTATTCATCCCTCCCTCCCTTTGGGTCACTGGAAATCACTGACCCTTTTAAGTCTCCATAGTTTTGCCTTTTCCAAAATGCTATATAGCTGGAATCATACGGCATGTAGCCTTTTCAGACTGGCTTCTTTCATCCAACAATAGACATTTAAGGTTCTTCCATGTCTTTTTGTGGCTTGCTAGCTCATTTGTCTTTATCACTGAATGTGTGGCACAGTTTATCCATTCATTCTTTTTTAAAATTAAATACCCCCCATATGTTCTATATTCTACTCAATTCTATGAGGGCTACCCAAAAAAATTCTAAAATAACTTTATTTTCAAGGTTAGCCTAATTATGAAAACGACATATGTTAGGCAAAATAATAGAAAAGTATATTTTAAAGCATTGAAATATATAGTTTGCATTTAAAAAAATGTGATCTAGGAAAGCAATGTTTTCAGGGGAACATACCTTGAAATTAGACACATATTATTTTGTATGTGTGTCCAGGGTCCAATGCAGTCATCAAATTCTTAAAGGGATATATTCCACCTCCTCTTAATATTACGAACCACTAAAGAGATGAGGAGGGGTGCAGGCAAGAAGTTGCATTTGTAGCTGGGAGAGAACTGATGAAGGTGGTAGAGCTCGATCTGAAGACCGAAGTGAGTGGGTGACCTGGTTACATGCAGCGAGGAGCATGCAGCAAAAGCAGAGGTATCAAAGCTAGGCCACGACATTAATTAGGGAGGAGGCATAGATTTACTTTGAATTGAGAAAGGGACAAGAAGTAAGATCGGCTAAGAAAGGGAAGTCCTTCAAAGTCGAGGAGATATTTAATTTGGGATTATAACCTACAAAATGTCTTCTTTACCTCAGATGAAAAGACCCTCATGTCAACTGTTAGTTGGCATGTGCACATGCATGTACATGTGCACACGCATGCACACATACACACAAGATATACAGAAATAATACTGCCCCTTGGTTCAAGAAATACAGCCTTCTGGTTCTCTTTGCCAGTTCTGTGTGGAAAATTTACTCTCTACAAAGGGGCTTTAGATTAGCAAGTCAGTATGAAACCATGATCCCTGATCAGGAGAGAGGAGACGGAGCAGAGGGGAGAGGAGGCATGGCTACCTTCTCTAAGTCAGGTCGATCTCAGCACTTGGCTCTGAAAAGCTTTGCTCATTTTTACCTCTGCGGCATGGATGACAAAATGCTCTGCAAACTGTAAAGCACTTTGTAAATGTTCCCGTTATTATGCTGTCCCATCTCACGTGAAATATGTTGCCTTTTCTTCTCTGCTTTTCTAAATCAAATTCGTCTCTAAATGCCTGGCTCAAAATTTAAGGTTTTCTTGACTATTTCTGCACATTGTGATCTTTCCATTCCCTAAGCGTCAATAGCGTTTATAATAAGAATCTTTCATTTGGCCAGTATCATAAACTGCCCTTGCATTATTTGTTTGTTCGTTTTTTTTTCTGGGTCTCTGTTTTGTCTTTTACTACAAGTTTGTGAAACAAGGGTGTTCACTGATGTATGCCATGCACTAAAGCAGTGTCTGGCACATAGTAGGTGTTCACTGAATGCTTTTAAAATGTAGTAATGACTAATCGGGTTCCTACAGGGATATTTTATGCTATTTTTCTTCCTCACGAAGTTTTGTGGTGAAGATATGTAACCATTTAGTTACATATTTGGAAACTGGTAATCTGATCAGAACATCTTGCATATTTAGCCATGGCTTAAGCAGGCTGCAGACAAACAACCTGATGACCCTTCTTTGCATAGGTCAGATAATGTTAAACCAAACTTTTGTGTCATTCTTTTTTTTCCTTTATCATTTTGCCTTGTTTCCTGTTGATTTTCTCTTATCTGGGCCTCAGTGATCCTAAGTGAGGCTTATAACTTAGAAAGTGCATTTTCCAAGACATTTCTTTTGGGGGAGAGGAGCAAAAGTGATTCGTTCTCTCCTCCTTCATTCATCCTTTGTAGCAGAGTTGACTTAGTCACCAAGGCCCTTGCTAAGAGCAAACTCATTTTCCTATGAAAACAGACAAGGCATCTGACATCTCTCATTGCTCCACATCCCTGGTGACTAAGGGGGACTGGCTTACCACTCACCCCACGTTGCTCCATGGAATTCCTAAGGAATAACCACCCGTATGTCTAGCACTGTTTTGCTTACTTGTTTGTTTTTATCGTCAATAAAATATGCAGACGCTGGGCCAAGTTCTACGGTAAATTTGACTTACAAGACAGGGTTTTCAATGTCTGAGATCTACAGAGAAAATATAGACAAATATAGAAACAAACCAGCACACACATCCTGGGTGAGGCTGGTTGACTTTCAGCCTTATAGGGCTTTATCTCTGAAGAATCTTGTGGAGCTGGCGGGGGCGGGGGTGGGGGGTGTTCAGGTCTCAGCCTGGTGATTTTGGTAACTCAATTTTATCAGTTTACTCAAGAGTTTTCAAGATCTGACGAGTCGATCCATTTTAACCAAACCACAGACTAGCTTTGTTTTTTTTTCTCCCAAATTAGAATACCAGTGTATTAATTTAAAGTGAGAGATGTATATCCTTCTAAGGCCCAAATATTTAGGTCTAGAGCACTTACTTTCTGATATACATGAAACTGATAAATTACATTTGTAATGAAGAGACAACTCGCCAAGCATGGAATGAGAGTCTTGGGGTGCACTTTTTATAGAGAACAGCATAGGCTGATACACACACAAGCCCTGCTCTGCTTGGGAAAATATCTTCCCAGGGGAAAGTATATTACGGTGGAGACAGACAGACACATTCTTCCTCTTTGCTTCTTTCTAAATTTCATGAGGATCACCACGCATTTACACGTGTCATTATAAAATGCTTCTTTGTTTCAGTATTTCAAAGTCACACTTAATTCCAAAGTATGTGATCATTGCAAGAAATGAAAAAAGACTCCAAAGATGTGGAAAGAAAATGTTAATAATTTCACATCTCTGCCAGGGTCTCCATTCCCAGCTCTTGTAGTAATAGATCTAGAGAGGCTGGGACGTACAAAGATATACAGCATAATTAGGGATTTTCAAATTTCTCTTATAAATATGGAATTATACAATGCACATGAGTCTGAAACTTCTCAATGTATCAGGCACTCTCTCCCTAGGTCCTTGGATAGAATTCAAATTCATTATTGTTAATAGCTGCATCATATACCAACATGTACTCAGGTCTATTCTAGTCTTTGGCCACTGTACACAATAAAGTATTAAACACTCCTGTGCTTATATTGTTAGATATTGATATTTTTGTTTCTATAAACTAGATTGCCCAAAGTGAGTCAATGCCTTTCTAAAAGAAATGGTAGTTCCAGTTCTATGAGCTGTTTTTCATGAATTACAGCAAATTTCGTTGACCGTTTCTTAATGACACAAAGATAAGGACTTTATTTTTATCAGAAAAATATATCTCCTACTTACATGAAGGGACTGTTAAACCCATTGGATGTAGATTCTTCTAAAACTTCAGCCACAGTGTGAGAAAGTTCCTGATTTAATCGTTTTTGCCTTTTTCATACCAATGGAGAATGTTTGAGCTGGCATAGCCCAGTGGGCACTTAATAAATATTCGTAGAGTGTTCAGCACACGAAGGTCATCTGGTTCAAGTTTCTCATTTCACAGATGGGGAAATTGAAGCCCAGGGGGTTAAATGAGGCACAATTAGGGTGAAAGGGAGCAGAAAGCCTGAGTGATCTAAGTTGCAACGAGATTTGAGAGCTCGGAGCAGGGAGAGGAAGACTTTGGGAAGTGGCTGCCATGGGTAGTGGGCACACACACAGGAAGAGGGAGACGTGAGAAGACTTACAAAGTTTGCCTGTGAGTTAAGAAGATAATTCTTCTTTGAAGCTTTCTTGAGTGACTGCAGCTAGGGTTTAAATTTAAATTTCTTATTTTAATTCTTTCTTGAGGGTCAACTTGTGTGTCTTTGAACGTGACCCGGTGCAGGAGCTGGACCATTGGCAGTCCGGCTTTATGCAGCAATGGCAGGGACACTGCGCTGTTCACTAAAACTTGTCTTCTTCCTCTCGGATGCTCAGAGAGACCGATTTCCCAGCCCCGCTCATGGTTAGGTGCAGCCATGTGACTGAGTTGTTGACCTTGGAGTGCGGATAGAAGAGAGGGACATCATTCCTAAGCCTGGCCATAAAAACCTCCCATGGGGTGGGGGGGTCCTCCATCCTCTCCTGCCTGCCAGTGAGAAGCAAAGGACTCCGTGGTCTCACACACAGGTGGGGAAAGCCTGGGTCCCTGAATCACTGCATGGAAAGCCGCCTCCTAAAAACCCACTCTGGATTGTTTTAAGAGTAAGAAATCAAATTCCACTGTGTTCGGCCACTGTTAGCTTTTCTCTGTTCCAGCAGCTTGTTTACGTTACTGATGCAAAGCTTCCACTGTAATGGTGTTTCTGGATTTTTTAAATGTATAACCAGATATAAAATCTAGAACCTGTGTCAATCAATAATGCAATCATTGTTACACGTTCTCCTAATATCAACTAACTCATACATAACTTGGAGTCCTAAACCACCTACTTTATCCATGAGAATGGATACATAGGAGCAAGAAAAAAATGGTCTGACATTAAAATTTTCCCTTACTACCATGTAATTTAATTTAGGTTGATCACAGTGCAAACTTGATTTCCTTTCTCCAAGAATTTAAGAAATCATTTTTCTTTTTGAGCACTGTCTTTTTATCCATTGTTCTTGCCTAATCCCTCATACTCCATAGGTTTTGTTGTCTTGACAGCAATGGAAACTTTCTAAATAATTATTTCAGTTTTTCTTGCTTTAGAGTTAGGATAAAGGATGAATAGAAAACAGCTGGGGAAGTGAAGAAAGGAGGATTAAAGGGAATTGTCAAGACTTGCACTTCTCCAGTTGTCAAAAATCATCACAATACTGTTAATAACAACAGTAGTAATAGTAGGAGAGTTTCAAATGGTTCATTCGAACGTGAAACCCAGAGGATCCTCATGGTCTCTACTTGCATATAAAACTAACGCTACGTTGACTTTATAGCTAAGACACATTATTTGGTAAGCCTAAGATCTAGGTGCAATAGAATGATGCCACTTGGTCACTGGTATGTGAGATAAAAGGAAATTATTATAGAGAGATGTGTATACTTGTGGTGAGAGGAAATCATGGAACACGTAAGCAGATCACTTTGGCATTTTATCTATGCGCCTAACTAACCATGTCGCTCAGATTTATAAGCAGCAGTTAGGGCTCAGTATGGGTTGATGGAGGAATTGACCTAGAACTACACGTACCGACCTAAAAATACTCTAGAAAAAAATACACTTACAAGGTACAGGGAGTTGAGACAATAGCAAAAAGACCATCAAAATCTTAACCAATGGTCAGACATTTCACTAATAAAGATATTAAACGTATTAAAGTGTAGGCATTTTTACAATATCTCAAGCTATTGTAAAACAAACCAAAAGGTGAATATATATGTCTGGTGAGGTGCTAAGCCAGGTCACAATGACCCACCATCATGCCAAAGATGCCCATTCAACAAACAGGTTGGTGTCACAGGTACAGAACTAGAGAGAGGGATTATAACTTGCTTTCAATCACAATCGATACGGTGGGTACTTACCCAGACTCAAAACCTCATAGCTTTCCCAATCTTTCCTTTTTATTTTTTACTCTCTACCAAGTTAGACTCCTGATCAAAAATATTCTGTGCTTCTCCACTGCTTACAGAAATAGAGTCAAATACCTCTGCTTGGCACAAAGCCCCTCTCCCGTCCAGGCCCATCGCTGTCTCATCATATTTTGTATTCGTGATTGCCTGACCTCTGTCGCTGTTGGCATCCATGTTCATTCTTTCATTTGCAGCCCTAAGCCTTTCCGCCTTGCCTCTCCTCTTCCTTCCCCATGTCAATGCTACAGTTCTCTGGATTCTAAGATCGCCACATAGGTCTAGCTCCTGGCTCCCAAAAGGGCAGGGCGGCTTCATGAGTGCAGGTCCTATGTGCTTTGGCCCGATGCTCTTCTGCTGTTACTTTCTTGAAACTCTCAATGATTTCTCAACGAGTTTCATTTTACGCCGAGCTCCACAAATTATATTGCCAGGCCTGTGGGTGGGAACTATTTATGGGGGCAACTTCGACATATGGCCTTGTGTTTTTATTTAATTAAAATGGAAACGAAGCTTTAACATACCTAGCGCGCTTTACGTGTACGAAGCGATTTTACACACATCGCCTCATCTAAACCACACAGCAAACCTGTGGAGTGAGGGTGCTGAATTCCAGCAGCAGTTGTGGGTCTTCAGGCATTTCAGAATCAATGTAAAGCGTGTTCTGGTTTTCTTTTTAATTTTTGTTAATATTTCCCAGCTCCCTTTGCTCTGTAATGTTTATAATAATAAACAGAGTAACCTAAATATTCACCTCACTGTGTGGCTAAACTCCCCTGAAGTAGTTTCCTTGAGCTGTTGTAACAAAGTACCACAAACTGAATGGCTTAAACACCAGAAATGTATTGTCTTACAGTCCTGGAAGCTAGAAGTCGAAAATCGAGGTGTCTGCTGGGCCACGCTCCCTCTGAAACCTCGAGGAAATTCTTTCTCGCCTCTTCCTGGCTTCTGGTGGGTTTCTGGCAATCTGGGGCATTCCTAGGCAATTTTTGGTGTTCCTAGGCCTGTAGATGAATCACTCTGATTTCTTGTCTGCACACAGTGTTCTTCATGCCTCTTCACACACCAGTTATACGAACTTACACGAGCACCAGTTATATTGGATTAGGGCCCACCCTACTCCGCTGTGACTTAATCTTAATTTAACTAATTACATCTGCAATGGCCCAGTTTCCAAACTAGGTCACAGCCTGCGGTACTGGGGGTTAGAACTTCAGCATATTTTGAGGGTGGGGACATTTCAGCCCATAACACTTCCCCTGTCCTCCTCACTGTCATTAAGTCCTGTAGATTCCAACTCCAAAATGTGTCTGGAAACTAGTCATTTCTCCTAACCTTCGCTATCGCCACGGCCCGGGTCTCTCTCATCCTTTGCCTGCTAATCTCGTGGCCCTCTGATCTATGCCCACTCCGCAGTCAATAAGGGCTTTTAAAATCTCCATTCGATCTTGTCATTCTCTAACTTCCCATCCTCTCTGGACAATCCCAACTCTTTGATGAGGTTTGTGAGGCCTCGCGTGACTTGGCCTCACCTACCCTCGGACCTCCCTCCACGGTCACCGTCCCCATCACTCTTGCTAGCTTCCTTCTCACCTCCGATTTTCTAGGCAGGTTGAATTTCCCCCAGCTAAAGGCCATGATCTCTCGTTCTCCAGCCCTCCGTGCCGCCCTTTCCGCCTCATCCTTCACTTCCTTCAGGCCGTCTCCCACCCCACGTGCTCCTGCGTCTGAGCAGCATTAGCACTAAAAGGGCATCCATGGCTCTTTCTTCTCCAATATCTACCAAGGAGAACCCTGAAATCACCAGCCCTGAAATTTGTGCCCTGCCCCCTCTTTTGGACTCAGAAGGAAGGTGAGAGTTTAACATAGTGAGATGCATAGGGGAAAGAAATAAAGTCTGGGGTAGAAAAAAGAGAGATTTAATCATTCTTATCATGTACTAGGACTTTGAATTTCCCTTAGCGTCATTCCAGAAATGCAAAAAACCAATGGAATTCATTTAAAATTGCTCGGAGCTAATGCACTGTCCTTGACCATGGATGGCAGTGTTCTAAGACTGAATTTCACGAGGCTCAGGATTTCAAGAGTTACCCTCCAATGGCACTTGTCCTTTGTCCACCAGAACATTTGTCACACCATATCATTGTGTTTACTTGTCTCTCTCTCTCCCCACCAGACCACAAGTACCCAGCATGGTGCCAGACACTTAGTAAGCCCTCTAATGACTAACTAAATGATGTAAAAGAAACTGAGTTACAGAGAGGTGAAGAGAGTTGCCCATGGTTAGATGGCAGGTATGATAAAGAGGCAGACATTGAACTTGGATTGACCTGAAGGCCAGGTCTTCAGCCAGTGCCCAGTGGGTGATGAGCTCTTAGAACCCCAGGTCTGGCTCTGTCTTGTCACAATTGTATTGTCAGTACATACTTTGTTGAGTGAGAGAGAAATGAAAAGAGATAATAGAAGAGAAAGGAATGCAGAGGGATATTGTAAAGGTAAAAGAAAGGATAGAAAAAGGAGGAAGAAGAAAGGAAAAAGGGAGAGAGAGAGAAGACCAGAACTCCTTGCCACCCGGCCGAGACTCAGACGCTGGCGCGTTCTGTTCTCATTCACACGGCCCGCACTTACGGAGACTCCGGTAAGTGCCAAGCACCGTTCTAAACATTGGGATCACATCAGTGAACAAAACAGATGACTTTGTGGAACTTACATTTTAATGGAGAGAATCAGACAGGAAAAAATGAACTTAAGAAATAAGCAAATAACATATGATGTTAGAAGATGATAAATCCTACACAAAAATAGCAGAATAGGATAAGGGAGGGGATTCTTATGCTAGAGTCCCAGGTTCACCAAGGGTTCATGGATAGAATTTGGGGGATCTGTGAACTTGGATGGGGCAAAGTTCTGTGAACTTTCCTTAACCTTAAGTCTTCAAATCTGACTAGGCAACCAACCCACAGGAGTACCTGTGGTTGCAGTACTTGTGACTTTGTTACCAATGGAAATGACAGATATTTTTATATCATATTGACAATCGTTACAGGTATTCTGAACTATTGTTTATACTCATCACTACTTTGTTGCTATTGGACCTGCAGTTAGATCTTGTTAAGGTATCAATAAACAAAACATATATTTGGTAACTGTATCTCAATAGAAATAGTTTCTTTTGTAACATATTTTTTAATGCATTTAGATACATTAGTCTGCGAAGGGGTTCGTAGGCCCCACGAGAGGGCCAAAGGAGTTCACAGAACAGAAAAGGTTAAGAACACTGGATAAGAAAAAATGGAGTGCAGTGGAGGACAGTTTGGGTGGGGGAAAAAGTTACAAGACAGTCATGCACTGCATAACGACGTTTCAGTCTACGACAGCGGGCCCATTAGTTATAATAGAGCTGAAAAATCCCTATCGGTGACGTCGTAGCTGTCATAACACCATAGTGCAATGCATTACTCACGTATGTGTGGTGATGCTATTATAAACAAACCTATTGCACTGCCAGTCATATAAATGCACAGATACATACAGTACATAATACTTGATGATGATAATAAACGACTGTTACTGGTTTATGTATTTACTATATTCTACTTTTTTTTTGAACTTTGACACCATTTTTTTCTCAACTTTTTTTGGACATAATTTCCAAGAATAATTTATCCAGCAAAGCTATAATTTAGAGTTGGAAGGACAGATAAAGAGCTTCCCAGACAAAAATAAGCTAAAGGAATTTATCACCACCAAGCCAGTATTACAGGAAATGTCGGAGAGACTTCTTTACATTATACTTTTGGTTGTTATTTTTGAGTGTATTCTTCCTACTTATAATAAAAACGTTTTCAGTAAAATAGGATGCTGTGTTACACCAGCAACAGCCTCATATATCTTGTGTTTACTAAATCTCTTGATTGTATCCTTTTCTCTTGTGCTTTATTTAACCTCACGTTGTTTTGTACAGCGACGTGCTGTACAGGCTTGTCCTCTAGAAGCAATAAGCCTGGGTCACCTTCCCCTCTTGGTGGCTATTTACCACAGGATTTAACATTCAGAAGTTTGGAATCAACAAAATGATATCAAAAGAACACAAGGAAATCTAAGGTATTTTTTAAATCTTACTTTTTTGTTGTTGTTCTGTCTTCTGTTTAAACATCCGACTCAACCAGATGAACAATCTCAAATCAGCCAGGCAGTATATGTCTCCTAACGAAAAGATAAGCAAATCAGCAGTTTCTGAATGTTTATTAAGTGTGTCATCTAGGGCAAAGGGAATATGAGATGAAGATACTGCCATATTTCAAAATAAATTCTTTAAACATTCAAATTCATCTCACACATACAGTGAAAATCCTTAGAATTCTATGACAAAAGAGCCTTTGTTTTGTTTTTTGTTTTTTTAAATTACACTTTGAGGCTGTTGAAATATTTTTAAAAAGATCTCCACATAGACTATGATAAAATGCTATCTAGAAGTCACAAAATTAAATTCTTCCTTATACTAATTAAGATGCTGTTTGCAGTAAGTAATGGGAAGCCCAGCTAAGGGTGGCTTAATAAAGACTTTGCTCTTCTCACTTACCAAGAAGCCTGGTAGTCAGTGGTTCCAAGGTTACTTCATCTCCAAGATATCAAGACTCTGGGCCAGCCTCCGTAACCCTAGAGGAAAACACACAGACTCTCGAATGATTGGGGCTCCCCCTTCCCAGTTCCATGCTTTAGCCTGTTTAGCTTCTCACACCACTAGCCGTTCAAATTCTTTGTTACAACTGTATCCCCTTCAGAGCAGATTTAAAATACAAATTTTCAGGCACAACCTCCCAGAGATTCCTGAGTCGGTAGGCTTAGGGTTCTGCCTGAAGAATCTGCATCTTTAGAAAGCTCTTGCAGGTTTTTGAGGCAGGTGACCTGGGGACCACAATTTGAGCAATGCCACCATGTAACCTCTCCCTGTGTGATCTCGCAGCTCCTATGGATTAGCCATTCATTATATATTGATGAGTCAAAAAAATGTTTTCTATCTCCCATTAAAAACTTGGCAACCGAGCATCCCTATCTGAATATCTCACAGGAACCTTAAACTCAACAGGTTCGAAATTGAACTCATTTCTCCCTACACCTGGTGCATATAGAATAAAGTGTAAATTCCTTGGCTTGGCATACAAAACTCTGCCTCTGTCTCCAGCCCCATACCCAACCACTGCCTGGACCTTGTTCTCGGTATTCAGCAATATTGTGCCTTCTTACAGATCCTGGACACATATGCCTTTCTCCTTGCCGTCCCCTGCCAGAATTCATGCTGCTGGGCACAAATGTGCCATCTCCTCTATCCTATAAACACACACTCTTTGCCATTGGTCCCTCTGTGCCAGTCTTTGACAGTAAGTATTCTGCTATTGCTGCCTCATCGTATTGTATTGTGGTCTTTACCTGACAGTTTTGAACTTGAGCTCTTAGAAAGCAAGGGCTGTGGCTTATTCCCTTTTGTACTTATAGAATCTAACACACAGTAAGCAGTCCCTGAACATTTAATGAATTGAATTTCTTTTTCTTTTCTTCTTCTTCTTCTTTTTTTCTTTTAATTTTTTTGGTGAAATTAAAAAGAGAGAGAATAGTTTAGGAACATTGCAGGGAAATTTTTAAAGTACATTGTTATGAAAAGTCAAGGGAGGGATGATTCAAGAAGGTTGAAGGGATTAACAGTGTCGAACTAATGTTTGTTTAGAGATCCAGCAGGGGAGGGGCTGAAAAAGGGCACTGGGTTTGGCATTGAAAAGGTCACTGGCAACGTCAGAACAGAGTCAGTCCTAACAGCCCTCTGCCATTACCATGGACCTCTCTCAAGGGGTTGCCACATAGCAGCAAGCTCTTTCATGCCAATGGGAGGAAACTTTATTGTACAGACTTCACATAGCACAGAACTGCGCAGGCTCACGGATTAATCACCGGGCTAGGCTTAACTTGGTTCAGTAGGATTCACAGGCTTTTAAAAGCTCTCCTTTGTGTGTCCACTCCCTGTGCCGTTTCTGACTAGTTTGTCCAAGTTCAGCCTGGACTGCTTGTCAGGCAAACTAAGCTGTTACCCATCTCCCCTTATCACAGAAATTTCTCTGCTGGGCTGGATTGCTTCTCTGAACTGCTTCTTGGGAGCAAATGCGTCCTAATCTGCCATTCCCACGACCTCCAACAAAATTACTCTATCTTCTACGCATCTTCTTCACAGCTTCGTTTACATTCGTAGGCTGATTACTTTTTCTTTTTTTCTTTTTTCTTTTTTCTTTTTCTTTCTTTTTTTTATTTTTTATTTTTTTGGCCATAACCCCTTTCTGCTGAATGCCATGCTGGTCGCTCTTTGCCTTTCCTTTATCCCTGTTCAGATGTCTGATCTTTTGTAGGAGCAGAAGCAGAAAATGAATGATGTTACCCCAGTCCCCCGACTCACCAGTGTAGTTTCTCCAAAACTGCCACTTCCACAGTCCGATCCCCTTCACCTTGGCAAGCTCGCTCTGCCCTTTGCTCTTGAAGCCACAGCTCCAATTGTTCCTTCGTTTAAATGTGATGTTTTCTCCTTCACATCCTCTGTCAGTGTAATACTCTATCCCTTAAGCTCCTATTAAAGGGATCCTGTAATTTTTGAACACAAGCCTATTTTAAAAATGTCTCATTTAAGCTGATTAAAGTCTTAAAGCAGAAATGTGAAGTAATTTCTTAGGAATAACTAAAACAAATAAAGGTCTATATTATGATTTGTTAAGAAACTGAATCATAAAGCAGAGGAAAGGAGAGAGGAGAAATAATGTGTGGAGGAGATCTAAATATACAGAAAAAAAGAAAAATGAGACAGATACATTGTCAAAAAGAGAGAGGTAAACAGACCCAGAGACCAAAAGAGAGCTGTGATCTCAAAAGACAGATCCGGAAAATTGAATTGCCTCCCCCGGATACATCCTCCAAAGACAAAACCACAGTCTCTGACACACACGAGAGCAGCACACACCAAGTCCCAGAAGATACAAGCTGCTCAGACATCATACTGTGAACAAACACCCTGAGAGGAATAATGAGACACACACACCTGTATATAACCACCCCAATGAGCAATATCTCCATCTCATTCCTTAAAGATTGTGGTGGTGTGCATTTTCACAACTATAGGCATAAATGAAGAAAAGACGCTCCGTCACTTGTCCTGTGGGCAAAACGAGGTCAAAACTCCCCCATGTTTACTGTACTAACCCCTAAGATATTACTGGCGCCATTTTGTAGAAAAGCGCATTAAGAAGAGGTAACTGGAGTAGACGGTTACTAAACTCTTTCTCCATTTCTCTTGCCTTTGTTATTGTTTCTCGCAGCATGCTGAAATTAAACATGTTTTTGGTAACCTAGTGTTCCATGTTGTGCAAAAAAGTCAGATTTATTAAATGAGTTAATATCTGTAAACGTCTTAGAACACCAAGTGCTAATGAGTTTAGTAAATAAATAAAACACAATGGCACCTCCCTAACCTTCCTCACCCTCCTCCCATCTCCATCGATCGAACACTACCCATTCTTTTTAGGCTGAATGTAAGAACCCGATATTTCCCCCATAATTAGTCTCACCAAAGTCACAAATGTAACTCTTGTTGCTCAATCCAGTGGATGCGTCTCCACTTGTATGTGACGTGACCTCCTATTAGCACGCAGCACTGCAGACCCTACCTCCCCAGGATGCCCAGGTGTCATTCCATGCAGGTCATCTTCCTCTTTCCTCGTCCTCCCCCCCACAGGGTGTCCTTTTTCCTCTTCCCGTACTTTAAATACTGGTGCTCCTTGGGGCTCTGTCTCAGATCCTCTCCCTTCCTGCTCTCTCACTCTCCTTCAGTGACATTTCACTGTTAGGTTTATATCCTGCTCCCACTTGACTGCAGTCACTAGGGGGAAGGGAGACAAACAGGCTCACTCGATCTGCCAATTCATGGAAGAAAAAAAAAATCTAAATTCATTGAAATAACATTTTCCCATCTATATGATGCCAAGTATGCTAGCTCAAATGGATGTTTTTTACTGAAGTGGTGCATCACGTAGGTATAGCTTTAGTTACAGTGGTCTGAAGAGAAGGTGGGGTGCTTATCTACCTGGCTCCATCTTCTCCTTTCACGAGACTCATTTCCATGCCCAAGATGGTTCTTTTCCCATGGGAAGGAGACCCACCCCCACCAACCCCCCTGAGATGTTTTCAGTTCACATAAATGATCTTACTTCATTTTAATTCACCTTCTGTGGGAGTGTTAGTTTGCTGGGGCTGCCATAATACAGCATCACAGACTGTGTAGCTTTAACGACTGAAATTTATTTTCTCACAGTTCTGGAAGCTAGATGTCTGGGATCGAAGTGTTGGCAGGTTTGATTTCTTCTGAGGCCTCTCTCCTTAGCTTGCAGATGGCTGCCTTCTCCCCGTGCCTTCTCGTGCTCTTTCCTCTGTGTGTCTCTGTGTTCTCATTCTCTTCTTATGACACCAGTTACACTGGATTAGCCCCAGCCCCACGGCCTCATTTTAACTTAAGTACCTCTTTAAAGAACCTGCTTCCAAATACATTCACATTCCGAGGTCCTGGAGGTTAGGATTTTAACATATGAATTTTGGGAGGACAGAGCGGGTATTCCAGAGAGTGAGGCTGCCTAGAATCACTCATAGCTAGACAGAGACTAGGACGAAGTTACTAAATACTAATTTGTGTAAACCCTGAGCTGACGGATATCCAAACAGGTATGCCATGGGCCTTGTCCCAAGATGCTGCCAACTAGTTGTGGGGACGGGGCACTTATATAGAAGAGGAGAGTCAGCCCTCTAGGGTGGGATATGCCATGGGACAACAGAGCATGTGTGACAGGCAGGAAATGCTCTGTAAGCCTACAGGAAGATGAGATAAAAATCAGTTGGCTAGGTCAAGGGGAGGTATTGATAATGATAATAACCACCATTTATTGAACCTTTATTATCTGCCAGCACTCTACACAAACTCTTATCTCTAATATCCCACTTCGGGGGCTGAGAAGGACTATATGAAATAATTTATACCAGGTTTTTAGTGTTGTGCTTGGCACAAGTGAGCATGTAAAAAATGGCAGCTATTATTCATTCAACAAATATTTGTGCGGAACCTACCACATGCCAGGCAATGGGCTTATTGCTGGGGATATAAAGTTAAGTGAGAGCAACATGGTCTCTGCCCTTTATGAGTTTATAGTTTAGAGATGCACTGTTCAATGTGATAGCCACTAGCCACACATGTTAATTAAAGTTAATTAAAATGAAAGTTTTCAGTACTTCAGTCACACTAGCCACATTTCTTGTGCTCAACAGACAGACATCGTACATTTCCATCATTGAAGAAAGTTCTATTAGGCAGCGCTGGAAAGGGGAAGAGAGATAATATTCTTATGGTCAAGGTCATGATAGAGACTTATAGATACAACAGAAGAACAGTATTATAATTACTATTCTTATAATCGAGATGCAGAAACTGAAGGTCTGAGAGGTTAAACAATTTGACTAAATTCACACAGCTACTAAGTGGAAGAGCTGGGATCTGAACGCAGGTCTGTCTTAAACTCATGCTATCTCAAGCTGTTTTATGCAGGAAATGAGTCAGACACAGGTAGCATTCATTTAAAGAGAAAACATGGAGAAGGCACTGTCGGTGGGAAAGTGGCAGCTTGGGCAAAAACTCAGAGGCACAGATGGGCAAGGTTGGTGGAGGACCATGAATAAACCTGTCTGGCTGGAGAGGCAGTGACTTGCTGAACTTAAGTGCTTGGAAAGGTAAGTCAGGACCTGCCTGCCTTGATCAAGAGCCAAGGAGTGAGAAACCTCGGTCCTGAGTGCAGAGGTGAGTCCTTGATGAATGTGAGCAGGAGCCTGGTGTGGGCAGAGCTATGTATTATGAAAGCGGCAGCGACACTTAGGTGAACAGGACTGAGACCCATTAAGGATGGCAAGGGGGATAGAAAAGAAGGGATGAATGGATGGTGTGAAGCAAAGAACATCAGAGTGGGAGCCAAGATTTAGTACTGCATAACACTGAGCAATATACGTCATTTCTTCAATTTTAAAAGGGCAGGGCTGGCCCCGATGACCTCTGAGGCCCGTTTTAGCAATGGTATCTAGGAATCTGCAAATGTGAATGACATTAGGCTATGAGATGCAGTAGGAAGTGGAGCACTGACTATGGGGGCAGGGAAGATGGCAGAGTCAGAGGTCATCCTGACACGAAGGGGAATGATATGCCACTTCGAAACTAGAAAAACGTATGAAAGGTCTTGTCTTGAGGTTGGGGGGTGGGGTCATGAGGTATAGAGGTTGGGAATGATAAACGATACTGAGAATATAATGGGTTTGTTTTCAGGGAAGTTGTACAGTCTCAGAGATCATTATTTTATACCTCCAAACATAGATTTTAAACTTTTTTTGATCCATGACTTTCAGTATTAGGAAATACAATTTATGTCACAGTGCAGTCTAGTCGTCCAGTGTATATAACTGAAATAAAAGGTTTGTGAAGCTGTAGTTACCCTCACTAAGAACAACGGATCCTAATATTTTCTATTCTATTACATTTCATTTTTTTAAAGAGCTGATTGTTTTAATTGAATTTATTTCACGACCAGTGAATGTGTCACGACCTAGTTTTCAAAACACTGCCTAAGAGGAGACTCCAGTCTTCGTAAGTTGCAGGCGATGGCAGGACATCCTGTTAGAGAACCCAGGACGGGGCTGCAGAAGTAAACCCGGAGAGGCTCAGGGCTGGGGAGAGTGTGGATGAGAGCAGAGGCCTGAGAACGAGTCGGCAGGGACCGCCTGTCCAGGCGACGGTGAGGGAGCCCCTAAGGACATTGTGGTCAAGAAGACAGCGGGGAAACCAGGCTCCCGCAGGAATTCAGCGACCACCGGGGGCTGCATTTCTTAAGCGTGCACAGAATGGCTTCTGCATCTCTGACCTCCTATGGATTTCAAGCTCCTTCACTCACTCACTCATCCTCTCTCCGAGGACGGTGTGCGCCCACTCCCTCAGTCATTCCTCCCACACCTCTCAGGGAGCGCCAACCAGGTGCGACAGGGGGAGACACTCCGCCAGCCGGCTCCCCCTAGCTCGGCTGCTCCCCCTCCCGCCCCAGCACGCGCGCACACACACGCACAAAGTTCTGGTGGCTACCTCCGCGGACCGGCTCTCCTTTGCCAATCGGAACCGATCTGCGCGCACACCTTGCCCTGCCGCGCCTCGCTCGCTCCCTTAATCGCCACACCCTCGGCCCCGCCCTTCCCCGCCCCGCGCCCCGCCCCGGCGTCCCGCCCACCCCGGCCCCGCCCCGGCCGGCCGCCAGCTCTGCCCTCGGCTCGGCCTTCCCGCCTCGCATCCGTGCCATCGGCGCTCGATTGCGCGCGGACTCCGCTCTCCGCGGCTCGCTCGCTCGCTCGCTCTCGCCGCCGCTCCCCGCCCCGGCCCCGCCCCCGCCCCTCCTCGGCTCCTCCGCCCCTCCTCCGCCTCCCGTGCAACTTTTTGCCGAAGCCCCCACACACAGCCATGCTGAGCTGAGCTCCGGCCGGGGACTGGCCGCGCGCTGCCCGCCCCGGCTCCCGCCCCACAGCGGACCCGCTCGGGGGCCGCGGCCGCCCGGCCCCCTCGGCCTCGGCCGCTGCGCCCGCCCGGCCGCCCCGGAGCCCCCGCGCAGGGTCCGGGCCGCGGCGGCGGCAGCGCCCGGCCCCCTCCCCCGGCGCCGGCCAAGTGAGGCGGTGATGCGGGCGCTGGCGGCCCCGGCCGCGCCGAGAGCGGAGACACAGGCTCAAGATGGCAGATTCCGACTGAGGCTGGGGGGGCCGAGCTCGCGCGCCGCGTTCCCTTCTCCGTTGCCATGAATCGCGGACACCCCGGCCCCGATGGCCCCCGTGTACGAAGGTAAGGGGCGTCCGGCCCGCGGACCCCGCTCGGCCGGCGCCGCCGCGGCCCCCGCAGCTTTGTTCTGCCCGCGGCCCCTCGCCGGGCAGCCCCCGGCCCGCAGCCCCCCAGCGCCCGGCCTCCGCGCCCCACCCCCGGGCTTTCACCGGCTCCCCGCCCCTCCCCGCCGCCCCCTTCTTTGCCCAGAAAACGACCAGGATCCGGAATTTAACAGGATCTTATTTCCAGGGTGGAAAAGGGGGGTGGGGGGTGCGAGGGTGGGCTACTGCCCGAAGAAAAGAAATTGGGAGGGGGCGCCTGGGCAAAGACCGATCCATGACTGTGCTTTTTATTTATTCGTAATAAATAAAGGTGATGCAGTTTATCTTTCGTCCTGTCCCCCACCACCCCCGAAGATTTACCTTCAGGATTATCTCCTTCCCACTCTGTCCTCACGACTGACTCCTTTGCATTTCTCTCCACTCCCACCCCACACTCCTTTATTCCTCTGCGAGCCTCTGACGGGGGTGCCGTGGAATCAGAATGTGCGGGGCTAGGTGATGAGGGGGGTAGAGAGGAAAAGTCCATTTCAGACCCGGGCAGAACAATGAAATAGGCTAAAATCTCCCCGCATTAGCGTGGGTAAGGGAAAATGTAGTTTAGGTTTTCAAGTCGGGGAGGCGGCCAAGACGTTTTTTCTCGATCGATCTGGGGAAACCTGCGTGGTGCACCTTCACCTGGCGCTGGGCCGTTTTTTTTTTTCTCATTTGACTGTCTTTAGAAAGAAAGAGAAGAACGTAGAGCAAAAGCGTTAGATTTCCCTTGCACTCCCTCTCTCTTTCGTTTCTCTTCAGTCAGTTCTGTCAGCTTCCAGCCAGAAATCAAACCAGAATCAACTAAGTTTTTTACACTTCGGTGTGTTTTTGTGTGCTTGTAGTAGGAGAAATTTTAAACCCAAGTGTGCCTGATTTTTCAGTCATTTCATCGTGAAAATGTTTTTCTCATGAAATCATTGGAATAGCAGCTTTTACATACTTTTAGCGTCAGTCCATCTGGCTTTCTTTCGGTTTTGTTCAGATATTCTGTGGATGAAATAGCAAATGAGAGGGGAAAGGGTCTGTGTGGAACAGAGAGGAGGGGCGAGGAGAGGAGATTTTAATCCTTCTATCAGTCTGGAGAACAGTGGTGGCCAGTGAAACAGGGAACGCATTAATAGTTTTATCTCTGTTGTGAGAGGCAGATTAAAAAAAAAAAACTTATCTGAAAAGAAAATCTGTTATTAGTTCCAGGGCTCCAAATGAATTAGGTTTCTGGGTGGAATAAAGTTACCAGTCAGGCCTGGATAACGAGGCTGTAAATAACCTATGGACTGTAAATATTTTTTTTTCAGACTCTCTTGGAAACAAAGGGGCTGTTTAGAAGGCAACAGAGAGATGTTATTCCAGGGGCTTTCCTCTTTGATTCTGAAGAACACAAGGTCCATTTAACCATTCGACAAAACAAAACGAAATTTCTGATCACTCCACCACGCAGAATAGAACGAGCCGGTGGCTCTGTGGCCATGCTAGGCGGACCGTGTTGGGCATTCATTGTTCGTCTGTGTCTATGGGAGGGGGCTACAGTCAATGCTCCGACTGTCTATGGAGTGTTAAAATGAAACAATTTTCTCTTTATTAAGTGCCTCCTTGAGACTCCCTCTGCTGGACACTCCGGGTGAGCATTAGAGAAGGAACTTGGCATTGAATTGAGAACGTAGTAACCGGCCGCTTTCCCTTTCACAGAGGGCTGGGTATGTGGGTTGGCATGTATTTTGTCAACTTTATAGAAAGCCATCTTGGGAACGGGGCTGTTCTCCTCCTGTTCATTTCATTCTAAATTCATGTGGCTTGTAAACCATACCCCTGAGGCTAAGACAGGGCACTCCTCCTACCACAGTGTTCTTTCAGTGCTTTACACCAGATAAAGGACTGTGGGTGTGTAAGGTATTACGTTTAATAATAATCAGGGATCTCAAAGGTCTCAGGAGCACACTCTTTTTATTTGCAAGCCTTCCCTCCCTGTCCCAGGTGACCTCCCTGGTCACCTCTTTCAACCCCGGGTTTCTCTCAACCCTGGGTTTCTCTCCGTCTTGTCTGTGTGCTCTCTTAATTATTCTTATGCTTTGTACGCTTTGATTCTGCAGAGTTTCTCTGTGCATCTCTATAGTTCTTCTAGTCTTCCTCCTCCCTTTCTCAACCAGTTCAGCATTACTCTGCACTAGCCCAGGCCTGGGTCTTATTGAAAGACACTGTTGGTCATGCTCTAAAACAGACAGGTGACCTCTATAATCAAGGACTGTATTGCTGGAACCTCCATTCACTTACTGTGATGAGTGCTTCTGAGACTCCAGTGACCTCCTTTTTCCCTCCTTGGCGACATCCTCGGGATTCACTGAACCTGATTTTTACCATATCCTAATCAGAACACATGGACTCCCTGTGTGTATCCTGAAGAACCAAGGCTTTTCCTGTGAATTCTCTAAGAAGAGTGATTTTTTTTATAGTTTTCAAACATGGGATTCTTCTCAGGAGACGTATAATGACAGGTGAGGCATTTCAGCTGGAATTCAGGAGTGCATTCATTTGTTTAAATGGGGTACAATTGCCCCAGGTTGGAATATTGGGCGAAGGCCTGAGTGCATTAGTGGAGCATTCTGAACTGCCAGGTATTTAGAGAGAAATGCTGTCTTTGAAGCAGGGTATGTTTGATAATACGAATTAATGGGTTGCAAAGTGTAATCACTCTTCCAAAATTTGTTTCTAAGGTTAGGTTTATAAATAGTACCTTTTCAGTTGCTTGGGACAGATTAAGTTAAACTTCTTTAAAGAGGTTTATTTAAAAGGTTAAACATTCTCCTTGCAATTGTTGTTTACTCCATCAACTTGCTTAGTGAGGCTTTTTTCAATATGTAGTACAAAGGCCAACCACAGAGGTCTGTATTGCCATCAATTCTGAGTGAGAGGATTCTAAATTCCAAGTCGTGTTCTACTGTACCTGAGATGAGCCATGTTGAAAAGTATTGGCTTACACAGTCAGACTTCCCAAAACTGTAATGCCGAAATCTGTCATGAGATGGGCCCGAACACACCTACCAAGATGCCTACCAAGAAATGGATCCTGAATCATCTTCCATTAAAAGAGTTTGATGACACATGTTCTAAAATATCTTTTCCTGTGTTTGTTTTATATTTTTAAAATGAGTAAGTATAAATATTGTGTTCATTCTCACCACATTTGAGTAGTGAATCAAAGCTCATTTATTTTATCCTCAAGTTCAGATAGTATGATACAATACTTGAATCAGAGAAACATGGGTTCGAATCTAGCTGTATGACTTTGGGCATGTTACTTAACTTCTCTGAGCGCTCCCCACCCCGCCCTTTTTAAAGCCTTATTGGATTGTGCGAGGACTCAGCTAGAAATGAGTATATGTAAAGTGCCTGGCTGTAGTAGGTATTTTCTCAGTGCATGTTAAATCCGTCCATCTTTTGAGCCGCTTACAGGCTTGATGACTCCAGGGAAAGAATAACCCACAAATAGTTTAGAAAACCAATAATAGCAACATTTCAATTATTAATCTCATGCTATTCCTTTTCCAGTTTGGGCACCAGCAACAATAAACCCCCTCTGGCCACAGAAGAAAGAGATTTTTTTTGACCCCCTCTGTGACCTTTCCAGAGTCTTGATTCCCACTGAGCTGCTGCTGATTTCAGGTAGAGAATTTCTCTTCTTTGGTGGCACATTCTATGCCACTTTAATAATGAGGAAAGAAACTATTAGAAGAGTTTCAGGGGCTGCAGCAGTGCCTCTGGGGAAGTATCCCTAAGTATGAAAGATATAACCTTTGCCTTTAACCAGGATCCATTCCTAACCCCGGAGGCAGGCCAGGAAAGGGAGCACCCAGAGGTGGCTCCCCAAGGGCCTCCGCAGAGGGGCACCCCCACCTGCCCATGCACTAGCGTCTGGCTTATCGTGCACTAAACAAAATTTTCCTACAAAAGAAATTTGGTGCTTTATGCAAGTTACAGCTGCTCATGTTCTTCGTATTGTATTTTGTATGTTTTTTTTTCATTTTCTCTTTCTCCCGTAGACACCGATCTCGGGGAACCACCTTTGAGGTTTAGATGGAACAAAGTAGTGATGATCAAGAGGGTACGATATGTGAACATTTTTTATCATTCTCTGAACACGTCATTTGCCAATACTTTCTGGTAGTCTTACGATGACAGTCCAGGCACTTCAGGCTGCTGTCAAGGTCAGGGTGCAGAATAATCCAGCAGACTTTACATAACCACTGCAGAATGTGAGCTTGAAAGGCCCACGCTCGTGATAGTCCATTTCATATGGCAATACCCTATGGGGGAGAGGGGGGATTAAAAACCTGGAATATAGAAAGGTCCTTATTTTTCATGTAAAAGAAACTGAGATACCTGGAGTCCATAGCGATAAATCGTGACTTAGACCTAACTTAGTTTGTGCTACACTCACTACTGACATTAACTCACTTGTCCTAACAAACCCACAAGGTAGGCACTGTCACCCCTGCCTTACAGGCAGGGCACATCTTTAGTGCGTTCATTTAACAAACATTTATATAGGGTCCCTGTCCTCAAGAAGTTCCGGGGATCCAGGAAGTGAAAGTCACAACTAAACGGCCTCACTCACCAGCCCACAGTCTGACTCAAGGGGGAATGCTTTTCTCGTGTGCCTGTGTGTGTGCCAGTTCTTAATTCTTACATGCTAGTGTTTCTTAAGGTGTAAAGGGAAGACCCCATTTCCCTGTTTTTCTTGAAACATTTTCTTTACGTGGAATCAAAAGATATTTCTGAATCTAGAAAATACCTACTACAAATTTCCTTAGAAATTACTGTCTCTAATTTGCAGAAAAGTCCGTCTTCCTCTTTCATTACTTACATTTTATGTCCTTGTAAATGGAAATACAATTCTAATTTGCACGTGCTACTTAAAGACTTTTCTTTTTGAGATGTTTAGCGTTACAGGCTCTATTGCGAATGAACCCTTGCATCATACGTGACGTGGCTGTTGGAAGATTAATTCTTGGCTTCGCTGCCTGGTGAGGTCTTGTACCCTAGGTAGTTTTGTGATACTTATTGGTGGGGCTGTAGATCAGGTAGGTGGTCACTCAACAGATCCCTCAGGGACGGGGATTAGGGAAGAAAACCCAGCTCTGCCTCTTAGGAGCATGGAGCCCAGAGAAATGTAGTTCGCCCTTCTGCCTTCAGGAGGGTTAATGTCCGTGACTTGAAATTGTGGGTTCATCAAAATTTTTCCCAGGGAAAGGCCACACTAGGAACTCCCTCTGTGACCAATTCCAGTATTCTGTTAACCTGATTGTCAAGAAATTCCTGGGCCGGCCTGAAACCTCACCTGCTGTCATTCAAACCTCTTTCCTTTTACTCGGTTCCTTTATTTAAAACCTTTCATTAACTTGAAGATAGTAACTGGGTCTCTGTAGCTTTTTCGTCACAGAGCCTGTTTTGTGCCCTCTCCCTCCTCTCTGGTTTCTCCACATTAAAAACAAATAGCGGCTATCAAAACTGAATACAGCCCTTTAACAATGGTCTCGTTAGGACAGCGAACACAAAGTAGATGACACCAGGGTCCTTGCATCATCGTGAACCCCTGGAGGGCAGGATCCAGATCTGATTCATCTTTGTACCCCCCACAGCAGCCGTGCAGCAACTTAAACCTAGTAGGCGCTTCATAAATATTCGTCAAATTGACTCTTCCTTTTAGTATATCTAAGTAATGACTGACGTGCCCCTAGCTCTGCATTGGTGATTTGTGGGTACCTCACTTTCGCCTCCATCCCGAGTACTTTTCTCGCGCTCACGTCTGGGCGTCCCTCAGGCCGGTGGGGCTACCTTCCGCTGGGCTCTCAGGCTAGGCTTCTTCACTTTGAGTTTCATTTCTCCGCTTCCAGCTCTTTCAGAATCTTACTTAATTTTCCCCTACAGATCTGACAAACAATGCAGAGGAGATAAGTATAAAAAAGTTGAACTACTCTCGAAAGAAGAAAGAGCACACAGACGAATCTTGATGATTCAGTGTAATGTCGGTTCATCCAGGTTTAGAAAGGACAGCCTGTCAGATTCTCTGCAGGATTCTGAGTCAGCTAAAGCCATACCTGTTTTACCGGGTTCTCTGTGGCGAGCCCGCCATGTGTCATGAGAGCGGGTACAAGTCAGACTCGCAGAATTCTTCCCCCTCTTAGGTCTAAAGCCAGTGGAAAAGGCAAAAGACATGGTGGGCAAAGCCATTCACCTCATGACTCTCTAATCGATGGCTTTGCCATTAGAAAAGAAGCTAGTAAAGTAGTTGCCAATTAAAAAAAAGGAGCAAGCCTTTAAAACAGCAAAATAAGTTTGTGGTTTTACAACCACTTATTTCTAAACATGGCATTGAACAGATTTGTAGTGTTTTTGAAAGGAGTCCGTTTTAGCAGTTCTTGCCTAACTTTTGCTCTAGTGGGTTCTGATTAATTAAATGCCACCACGTTTAAGCAGCGTTGATTGACTCACTCTTGCATGCATTGATGCCGTAGATTTTATAAAACCTTTGTTGTCACAGTAAGAATGAAGTTGAAGTCTGATATAGGGGTGGACAAGGGCATTTCCCCCCAGGCTGTGCTTTCCCTCCTCGTGAAGTTTTGTTGTAGAACCTGCCGTAACATTGGGTACAAAAAGCATTTTTGGTTCGCACAGTTACACATTGCATCCAGATGAAAGAAGGTCTGTTCCTGTATTTTTACCATTTTCCTCCATATGAGTCGATATTACCTTATTGATTCAACCTATGGAATTGTTATTCACCATGTAAAATGATTTTTCTAAGGGCTTATAAGAAAAGTGATCCATCATGCCAGTTCTGCATAGAACGTCTCATGTCATAGCATTAAAGAAGCACTTTTGAATGGTATGTGTTCCTGGAATCCTGTTGAAAGTCACATGGTAAGGAAATTTGGAAAGCTCTGGCTCGTAGGTGGTTGTGGAAGAGTGTTCTTTTTTTATTTTTTTCTCTAATGAGGAATTTATAGACTCTGACAAAAGCCAGCATGTAAACTCTAGATATTGTGCAGAAAAGCAGTAAGTTACGCCCTCCTGAGTTCTGTGTAACTGCACCTACTCACCAGGATCTAGGCTGATGACAGGAGCTTCTGCAAGAAAGTATTTTAGGGGAACTCCTAACAGGCAAGTAGAGAAGAGAGAAAGAGAGAGAGGGAGGGAAAGAGAGAGAGAGAGAAAGAGAGAGAGCGAGCGAGCCAGAGAGAGCCAGCGGGCGTGTGCTGGAGAGAGCAAGCACACGTGCATTTGGCTTCACCCTGAACCACTTCCATTTCCAGCTCCAGCACAGCATGGTTACTGTTATTCATTAAGCATGACCTGCACCATCAGGAGGAGATTAATCGATATTCATTATGTTCTGTTAACTGAGGCTAGAAGGGTCTCTAATGTATTAGAGAAATGTTTCCATTAGAAAATGGTTAAAATAAAGAAACTCTTTCATTTGATTATACCATGACTTTACTCCAAAAAGGATTTAAGGTTGCTTAAAGGGTTACGTTTCTGGAAGAGGGAGAATCCATTCATGTCGATCAGTTTTGTGGAGCAGCCGATTCCCAAGGATGTCGGATAAATGAGGTCTTCCTATATGAAGAGACAGCAGCAACAGTCAACGCTCTCGTCTGGCTTAACACGGTGAATAAGCAGAGTGCATAATGGAATTCATTTGCGAAGTAATTTTTGCTCGGCTGGAGTGGTAAGCACAAAATAGACCAACAGACGAGAACAGTGAGTGTTTGGGATCAGTTGTTGAAAGGTTTAAAAGGGGTTCTAATTCAAGAGACATTTTATGGTGTGGAGGGAGAAGGGGACTGATATAATCAAAATGATACTTGAACAAGGTACTTTTTTCTGGCCTGGATATAATAGAACGAGGCAGCCAGTAGGTGAGCCGTGCTGGGAGGCCACACAGTGTGGTGGAAAGCGTGAGCACCGTGATGACAGAACTGGGCTCTCACTGGGGTCAATGGGAGGACGCGCATAGAGCACTTATCAGCATGCCTGACCCAGGGGTTCGATAAATATTTGTTCCTTTTTGCTCTCCTCCCTACACCTTATGGATTTAAGATCAAGAGAGGTTGCTGGTGTTAGCAATACCATGCTATTTATTCTGCTTTTCTCAAGGATCTCTTTTCATAGGCTCTCTCACATTCCACACCGGGATCATAGTATCTCAGGATCTTACTGGGTCACAGTCTAACCCGAGTGGAATCTTCACACATTAGTAGCGACCTTTGGCAACCCAGAGCAGTGAGGAGGCTGCCCTAACGCCACCAGGAATGCTGGGGGGAGGCAGAGCTGGGCCTCTTGCCCCACCAGGAAGTGTGCACATAAAGTTGGGACACTGAGTGGGGCTTCCTGGGCTACATTGCCACGTGGAGCTGCAGGGGTTCCTGTCAGCGCCAGGAGACTTTTCCCCCGACCCATAAGGGGGCTGCTGGTTCTCCTGGGTCCCCTTGCCGCCCACAGTGCCTCGCTGAGCCCACCCAGAGGGAGGATGTCCCCCATCTCCCAAGGAAAGCAGGGCCGCATGCCCTTAGTGCCAGTGTTTAGTCTTGTGCCAGGAAGTTGGGTCCTATGTTCCCCTGAGAAAGTTTGCAGCTTGTCACCATGAGCTACTTATTAACAAAAAAAAAAAAAAAATCACAGAAATTAATACAATCATGATGAGTTCCACAGAACCTCAGAGCACTTTCAGTCATTAAGTGGCTTTAAAAAAATATGTGGACTTCCCAAGGTACATTTTAGAGTCATTTTTCCCCATCGACATGACCAAAGCTTGAGACCCATCCCCGTTTTCGGGCCTGACGTTCTGAGCCGCTTTGACTCCTGTTGGTGTGCTGTCTGCCTCGTGCTGCTCCCGACCTGCCATGGAAGCCTCCATCCAGACCAGTGACCCATCAAAGTATTTGAACACACAGACTCACACACTAAGGGATGGGCTCACCTTGACTTTGGCGAGTCTTGGACAACAGTGCAAAACAAAGCTCCTAGCCTGCGATGCACCAATTCTCTCTACCCCTGGTTTGTGTGTCTATGCTAGACTATCTCCACCACCCCTTGGACCTAGGGGTGCCTCTTGGCCACCTGCTCAGGCCCATGTGTGCACCCACAGGCCCAGGAGAAGGACTGGAAGTAGGCATGAGGCCTTTTGGACAGGGATTCCCTGGGGACCTAGAGGATGGCCCGGGAGTGAGCACACCTCGTGACCCTGGGGACCTCTCTCCCCTAGGGGTCCAGGGCTAGGGCCCCTGGTGCCCTGTTCTAAGGGCATCACTGATAAGGGGACTTCTTGCTATAAAAACCAGCAACAAATGCAACTCGAAATGTTTCCTGTTTATACAACTCGTGGCTGGTGATTGCTTCACTGGATACTCTGCTCCTTTCTCCCTCCTCAACCTTGATCATATACTTATAGTTGCTCCATAAAGCATAGTTCATGAAACTGACCCATTTCCTGTTGCCTGCTCAATAACCAGTGTGTTCCTCCCGCAATGAAACTTAACAGAGAGCCTAGTAAATGGGACAGCTTTCCTGTTTTGTCTGTTTCAGCCACTGACATACGCAACCTCTCCTGCTACTGCCCTTTCTTGATGTCATCTCACGTCTGCTTCTGCCTACTTACTCTTATTTCCCACTCATCCACCCACAGCGAGACTCCTTTACCTATCTGTTTATTCTTTGGCTTTGTGTATCTTGGCTGTATATTTGCCTTGTTATACTTGCAGGTGTGAGGGTGTGAGTGGAGGTACACAGGGAATTGTCTTTCTGGTACATTTGTGTAGGGAACTGTTTGGGAGAAGTGGTTCTCCAACTTTAGCGATCATCAGTCACCTGGAGGGCTTGTTAAAACAGATCCTGGGTCCCGCCTTCAGAGTTTCTGTTTCACTAGGTCTGGGGTGGGGCTTGAGAATTTGCAATTCTAATTGAGAACCCCTGTGTTAGGGGAATGCACTCAGATTGAAAACTCAGTAAATATTTAAGATCAGATTGTTTTCTTGAAAACTTTCCCTGGATGTGTGAGAGTCAGAGACCTGTTATTAGCATTATTTGCAACTCAGCTGCCTGTTGTGGCCATGACTTCTTGAAGCCATTTAGATCCAGCCTCCAGCCTTCCTGCCTCTGGCTCCAGGAGAGTTGAGGCCCCATCTTCTCCAGGACCTGCCTTGTAAATACAGGAGCTACTTTCTGTAGTTCTTCCAGAGCCAGTCTGTAGTTCATGCATTTTGGCCCTGGGCTCCCAGAATTGAATAGGCAGATATCATCCTCACAATTAATAACATTATTAAGTAACATAAAGAGCTCTATAACTTTCTCCATTTACAGAAGAGGAAATTGAGGCTTCAGATATTAATATGTCCACGGTCTCGTACGCAGTAACTGTGAGAGCCAGGGCCTGAACCCCTCCTGATACCAACGCATACCCTTGACTAGCAGGCATCGCAGCTTCTCACAGGGAAGTTAGAGTGGTCTGTGCCACATACAACAAGGAGATAACATGATTGGGATCCTTCTTGGAGAAGGGGCAACCACGATGGGGGCTGATGGTGCCAGAATGTTAATGTCACAAACACCATTTCCCAAGGCTCTGCTGTCCCATTTACCTCCTCTTCATCAAACAGGAGCACATGAGGGTGAGTGTAAAGCACTTAGTCCAATGGCAAGAACGTAGGAGGGGTGTAGTAAACTGCTGTGAAGCCATGAACCCCTTTTGAGGAGCAAAACAAATAAAATATCTGAGAATAATCTTACTGAGACCTTTAAGAAGAAAATGTGAAACGATGTTAATAACAGCTAATACTTATCAAGCCCTAGCTACTGGCAGTTCTAGTCGGTGGTTTCACATATATTTATTGAATCTTTATAATAGTGCTTCGGGGTAGGTTCTGCTACAGTTGCGTTTTATAGCAGGGGTCCCCAAACCCCGGGCTGCAGACCACTACTGGTCCGTGGCCTGTTAGGAACCAGGCCACACAGCAGTAGGTGAGCGGCGGGCCAGCGAGCGAAGCTTCATCTGTATTTGTAGCTGCTCCCCAGCACTAGCGTCACCGCCTCAGCTCCGCCTCAGATCATCAGGCATTAGATTCTCATAGGAGCACCGGTCTCTGGTGCCAACAAGGTTGGGGACCTCTGTTTGATAGAAGCACAGGAAAATTCTGCAGCTTGAAAGTGGCAGAATTGAGATTGACCCCAGGCAGCGTGGGTCCAGAGTTGTACCCCTGACCGCCAGGCTATAAGTCTTCTTTTCCTCTCCTAGATGAGTGAAATTTGTAAGTAGTCTTTGTTTCAATCAGAATCTGAATAAATGTTTTAAAATTTGAGAAACTTATTTTTGTCGGTCTTGAAAGATGAGGTAGGCATGGAAGAGTCAAGTCTGGACAACAAAGAGTAGTGAAGGGGCTAGCTCTACCATGTGCTAAACCACAGAGCTTCTAATTTGGCATGAGATTGGACAGACCCAGCAGTGGGGCAGAATAGGTGAGCCAGACCCAGGCCCTGTGGTCTGTGATCACTTAGTGGATGATGGAGGAGGTGCCACAGAGCAGTGGGGAGAGGAAACCCGATTTAACAGATGGGAATGGGACCATGTGATAGCAATTAGAAAAATCTCAGTGGATATTATCACCTCACATCTTTGTCCCAACATAAATTCTACGTGATTAAAATGTTAAATTCAACAAAAGTCTGTTGAGCACATTCAGTATGCTAGGGCCTGTTCTAGGTGCTAGGTGTACCGTAATGAACAAAACAGGTGAAAACCCCTACCCCGAAGCAGTGTGCATTTTAGGTAGATAAAGGTAAATAATCCTTTTTTTTTTTTTTTTAAGCTTGAAATAAATGGAGGCGGATATTTATTAAACGTCTGGAGGGGCTGAAGTTTCTAAGCTTAGAATCTGGAGAAGAAATCACAAAGGAAAATATCAATAGTTTTTTAGTGTAACAGTTCCCAAATGTTAAGATTATTTCTGGTTTTACTCTCATGAATTATTTCTCAGTGTTCTTCAGTGTAACATTAAGGGGTGTCTGGATTTTAGGATAAATTCTCCAAAGTAGAATTACTAGGTCAAGGGGTGTGAACATTTATTGGCTTCTAAATAGATACTACCAGATTATATTCCTCCCCAAAGTATTTTTATATTAAATCAAACCACCTAGGTAAAGATCTACATTCACCCACCTGTTCATTCAGAAGGGCGCGGAGTCCTCGCCACTCTCGGGCCTGGGCACTCTCTCCTTGGAGGATGTGCCATTTTCCAAGGGCTTTTGTGTGTCAGTGACTCCCAATTATATCTTTACCTAGACTTCTTTTTCGAGCTCCAGTCATAAAGCCAACAATCTCCTTGGCATCTCTGTTTGCATGTCTCACAGGCCCCTCAAACTTAATGTACAAAGAAAAAATCTCGGTCAGCCCTCTGAACTATGCACCTCTTCCCAAGTTCTTTATTTCCACAAATGCCATATTCTTCTACTTGCCAGTTCACATCAGGAACCTGAGAGGCATCCTCGACTTTGTTTTAATTCCACATTTAATCCACCACCAAATTTCATTGGTTTTTGCCTCCTAAATACAGCCATTCTTGTTTTTCGCTGTCATTCTGTTCTGTAAAATTGCTGCAAACACTGAATTAGCGATTACGGAACCATTGCTTCTACGTGCGCTTCCTGCGAGCCTCTGGTCATAGTTTTGTCAACTGATCAATGCGTAACCTTGTTCGATATGTGTTTCTGTGTAAAGACACCTTATTTAATATATATATCACTGATTCATTAACCTTGAACTCGCAGCCTATACCACTATAGCTCAGGCCTTAATGAAGCTTACCTAATACACGTTTTTTTCTTTAAGGCACATCAACAGCCTTTTTGCACTTAAACAGTAGACACTATACTTGGGGTCGTTTTTAAATCCTTAAGAAAAAACACAAAAATGTGGAAAACGTACTAAACAGACTGTAGAAAGTGTACTTGGCTTGTAGTGTAAGAGCTGAAACAAGAAGGCAGAGCACATAACCTTGTTCGACCTTAGCTGGGAACACGTGCATCAGGCAGCCCAAATTTTTCACAGCGGCTTGCACATGCCAGGGAATGACTGAACGCCCTCTGAGTTATTGATTTTGAAGTTACAAATAAATCTCAGCGAATCTGAATCACAAATACGGAATCCGTGAATAATGAAGATCAACTGTACATGGTGAACCTATCATTTCTCTCTCGACTGCCATCTCCTGGTCCAGTGGTGGGCAAACTTGTTTTGGAAAGAGCCAGATAGTAGTTGTATTAAGCTTTTTGTGCCAAATGAACTGTGTCGCAACTGTTCAGCTCTGCATTTGTGGTGAAAGCAGCTGTAGATAATATATGTAAATGAGTAGGCGGGGCTGTGTTCCAGTATAACTTTATTTACGAAAACAGGCTTTGAGCTGGATTAGCCCTCGGGTTGTAGTTTGGACCCATAGCCTCGTCTAACCCACCACGAGGTCTCATCTGGACTGCCTTCCTGACCCGTCCCCCACATCTATTCTTGAGCCTCCGGCTCATTTCCATGGCGATACTAACTGTAGATTAGATCTGATCACTCCCACTTCAGATGTCCAACTGCTTCCCATCACACTTTGAATAAAATCCAAAACCCTGAGTAGCATGGCTACAGCACGACCGCGGCTTGCTTCTCCACTCTCATTTCAGGCCGGCCTTCCCCGCTTTGCCCTATCCTGGCCTCTTCCACTTCTATGACTGTTCCCAGCTGTTTCCTGCTTCAGCGCCTTTACAATCTCTCTGCCTGGCTGTCCCCCGCTCTGCAGTCATTACCGAAATACCACTTCCTCTAGCATAAATTAGTTGCCCCACTTGTGATCACTTTTTTCTTTGCCTTCATGACCCTTAGAGCTTTAAGGTACCATTTATTCAGGTGTGTTTGTTTTCCACCTGCCTCCCCCGTTAGACTGCAGGCTCTGCTCTGTGAAGATGGGATCGTGTCTGTGTTCTCGACTCGTGTTGCCTTCGGATGCATTGTTGACACTTCCTAAAACCTTTTAAATCAGTGAATGATTGTACAAGATAGTTTCATTTATACTGATTTTTGTATGAAGCTGCAATAGAGAAACTTGAAAAAGTCACCTTTTTAGAACATTTAGGGTATCTTCTAAAACTGAGAGTGATGATTAAAGAGAAAAGTCATTCTGATAAGTGAGTTTGTAAATGGGTGTGAGCGGGTCTTTATTGTCACAGGGTGATTTCTGCCAACAGCTACATCTAGTCCAGTGTTTTCCCCCTGGGACTTGAGTGCTGTCTTAAGTCCTGTTAGTTTCCCTTTTCCCCTACAGATATTTTGAACTTTGCTGGTTTTCATGCAGGAAAGTGGGACAAAGTGTGCTTGAGGAGACATTTTGGCACCCCTTTTAAAAACTGGCTTTCATTTCTTTTCTCAAACCATTACCCCATCCCTCTGAGACCTTAACTAGTACTTTATTAGCTTTTTTTCTATAGCATTTCCATAATCTAGGGAAGAAATCTTTGATTCGTCAGAATTATTTTAACAATTAAGTTCCAAGTTAGAGATTGTTCCCCAGTTATTCCAAGAGTCCTGCATGTTCTAGATGGACAGACCACTTAGCATATTTTTTGAACAATAATATATCATTTCCTAGGTGGCCTTTTGTAGATGAGCAGTGGTGAAATTTAAAGCCTTATTTAACTTCTTTTTTTCAAATGCATTATTATAGAAACACCACTTTTGCGTTATAAAAAGTTAGAAAAAAGCAGGCAAAACACACATGCATATACAAACACACACACTTTTCTCTTTTCCTCTCTAGAGATTACCACTATTACCCCTCATGGGTCTTTTTCTATGCATATATGTGTGCATATATACCAATACTTTTTTTTTTTACCAAAATGATATATTACTGTTTTACAATCTGCTTTTTTCAGTGAACAATTTCCAACCTTGTATTTCAGTAAAGTTCATTTCATTTAAAATAAATCTTTGTCCATATTCAGATTTCCATAATTGGCCCCCAAATGTTCTTCGAAGGTAGTTTGTTGATGTTAATATCTCATCAAGGACCATATACTATATCTGGTCGTCACTTGCTTTTAGTCTCTCAACCTGGCACAGTCTCTCACTGAGGTAATGGGCCAGTTGCCTGTAGAAACTGTCACCTTCTGGATATGTGGGTCTCTTCTCATGGCGGTGCTGAGCTGATTTTGTGCGTTTCACTTACCTCCCAGTGACTCATTATTAGCGAAGCTAAAATTCACCCCCTGGATTAAGGTTGTGGCACTGTCCAGTTCTCTTTTCCCCCTTGAGACCAAAAAGTGATCCATGTGGTGTAACTTTGGCACATAAGCCATTTACTGAGTGGTTCTAGCACCAAATGTTAATTCTTGCCTGAACTCGGATGTTCATCAGGCTTTGTGAAATGTTTTTCTAATCATTAATGTTCTTGTTGCAACTTGAGGCGGTGAGACCCCTTCAGCTAGCTCCTGTAACCTTTTGACAGGACTTCCCTATTCTTGTTAAGAGCTTTCTTGCTAAATGGCGGCTCAGCTTGGACTCTTCAGTGGTATTGAACAATGGTATTACAGACCACAGTCTGGACATTAGGGGGGTTATTGTGACAGAGGTGACTTGTTTCAGTAGACAAAACTAGGAAACATATCATTAAAAATTAAGAGTTCACATTGGCATGTTCAATTCAGTTTTAACTTCCTGCACTTTTACTTAGTTTCCTTGGTTTTTTCATTGTAACTTTTTTCTCTTCTACAGAAAATCTTTATTTCGTCTTTAACCTATAAATGTAAGAATATAAAGTTTCAAAATATCAATATTTATAGTATGACAAATATTTAAACTACAGAGAAAATATAACCCATCTTTGTTATTTTTGTCTTGTCCTTAGAATGCATCCAGTGAAGGATGTGTTATTAAAAACTGTGTTCTAAAGTCCCTAAAAATGCGTCCTTGGAGTAACTGTGTCACCAGTTTAACATATGGTTAGGTTCATATCTTTCAGTTTCTTTTCAGTTTAAGAAATATTTTAATTTAGCTTTTTGGAGATAGATAATGCATTTACATGACTGGAAGGTCAAAACTATATCAATATGAAATCTAGATGATAGGTATATGGGAATTTATTAAGTTATTCTCATTACTTTTTTTACATTTGAAAGTTAAAATAATTAAATTTAAAATATATAGAAAGATATACCCAATGAAGTTGTGTCCTTTTTACTTTGTTACGTCATAGTCATTTTTATTATTGTCTTGCTTAACTCTTTGAGTCTTTAATTTTGCAGATCCAAATGTGTGTGTGTTTGCACACACGCACATATGTACCTTTATTCTCATTTACTTATACAAAATGTAACATACCATGTATATGGTTCTGCATCTTAACTTTTTCTCTTAACAATGTGTTCTGGAGCTCTCTCCATATTAGTTCATAGAGATTATTTTTTTAATGGCTACAAAGTACTCCATTTTGCCGATGTGATGTACCATGGTTTATAAAACATAAATAATCTTGGATCGTATCCAATCCTCTGCTATTTATGAATCATCTTTAATGGGTAACCTTATATGCATGTCATTTCATACTCATGCAGGTGCATCTATGGGGTAGAACCCTATAAGTGGGATTATATGGTCAAAGGGTAAGTACATCTGTAATTTTTAAAAGATAATGACAAATTTCTCCTGTTAGGACTTATAGCATATTTCACTCACACAAGCACTATATAAAAGTGCCAGTTTCCCTAGAGCATTGCCCACATAACTATTGTCAGACTTTTGGATTTTTGTTGGTAAGTGAGAAATGGTATTTTGATGTAGTTTTAATTTATATATATATTTTTTTATTATAAGCGAGGTCGAGCATCTTTTTCATTTGTTTAAATGTTTTATATTTATTTTTATGTGAACTGTGTTTTGAACTTTATACATTTCCCTACTGTGTTGCTCTTTTTCTTCTTTATTTCTAAGAGCTTTTTATATATTGTCTTCAGTATGAGTTGCAAATATTTTTTCTCAGTCAGTTGCATATGTTTTGGTTCACTTATGGTAGTGTCTTTGCCCTTTTAAAGTCATCTTAATTTTATGTAATCAAATTTGTGTTTTTGTTTATGGCTTTTATATTTTGAGTAAGAGTTAGAAAGACATTTCCTGTTTCAGGTTTTTAAGTTCTTTCTGATGCTTTCGTAATTTTTTTTTCTATTTATCTTTTGGTTCATTTTGTGTTTATACTAACATATATTCTGAGGTTCGAAGCCAATTTCATATATTTCTAATACTCAGTTGTTCCAATACAATTTATGAAAAAGTTTGTATTTTTCCCACAGTGTCATAATGTCTATTTTATCATATATTAAATTCCTATATGCTTGGGGGTCTATTTTTGGACTCTATATATTTTTCCATGGGTCAATCTGTTGTTAATTACTGAGGCTATTACCTTTTACTATCTGAAAGGACTAGTTCTCCTTCATTGCTCTTCCATTTCAGAGTTTTTCTGGATATTCTCTGTGTTTTTCCATGTGAACTTTAGAATCAACATATCTTGATTTCAAAAAAAAAAAAACAAAACTATTACTGTTTCCATTGGGATTACATTAAATTTATAGATTAGGGGGAATTAAAATCTTTACGATATTGAGTCATCTTATCTAAGATCATGTTTTCTTTCCACATGTTCTTTTCGTGTGTGTACTTTAGTTAATGTTTAAAATTTTCTGGATGTAGTTTATATCTCTTAAGTTTATGCTTGTAAAGTCATTGTCTCTTATTGGTTATTGTTTGCATATACGAAGACTGTTGATTTCGATATGTATTTTTAACAGCTTTATTGAGATGTAGTTCACATAAGTCACCATTTATAGTATGTAATTCAGTGGTTTATAGGATATTCACAGAATTATTCAGTCATCACCACTCTAATTTTATAACATTTTCATCACTCTAAAAAGAAACCCACTACCCATTAGTAGCATCACCCAGTCCCACCCTCCCTCGGTCCCTGGAAACCACTAATTTCTTTCTATTCTGGAATTTCACATAAATGGAATCATAGAAAACATGTTCATTTGCACCTGGCTTCCTTCACTTAGCACAGTGTTTTCAAGGTTCATCCATGAGCACGCGTCTGTCTTTTCATTATTGCCGTCTTCGTGGTTGTGAAGTGGCATGCCACCGTGGCTTTGATTCGCTGATTTCTGTATGCATTTAGTTTCCTTTTCACCCACTGTAGTGAGAGTGCAGGAGGGCAGGGAGTGGACTTTTGATTCTAAACCCCCAGTGCCTACCATAGTGCCTGACAAAAAGTTGGTGTTCAGTAAACGCTTATTGAACGAGTAACTGGATCGATTATATTTCTAGGCCACCTTACTTTTTAAAGTTAAAATGTGGTTTAGCACATGTAAATTAATTTTTATTTTACCCTAGGCAAAACATAATTAGAGGGTGTTCCCCCCCCGCCGCCCCCGGGAAAGTCACGTGTTAATCCAGTAGTGCAGTAAAAACAGTTTCCTGTGATACATTGTATGTGATGATCAGCATTACTTTTTCTTACATTAAGATGAATGACTGAGAGTTGCTGGTACATGTGTCTAGCAGACATTATTTTTTCAGGAAGATCATTTCAAACCTTAGATGCTATTATTATTGAGACTCCTTGGTAACACATATAAGGTAGAGATGAGAAATTAGGTAAAGGCGTTCTGGGCCTGGGAATAGAGAGTTTTGAGTGAGATCGACTAGCTCATACATACTTACCAAGGGCTGTGTTCCAAAATTTCTTTTGTAAGGGTTGGTGTAGACACAGATTACATTTAACAATAGAAAAAAAAGTGATATCAGTTAAGATTAGGGTCTCAGACTGACCTTAAAGTTAAGAGCGCATAGCTGATGCACGTGTGAGGACAAGAAGTGTATGGGAACTCTGTATCTTCTACTCAATTTTGCCATGAACCTAATACTGCTCTAAAAAATCAAGTCTAATAAAAAACATTTTTAAGAGAGCATAGCTGAAATACATATGTTTTATAGGAAAATGGAAATAATTACATGCCAAAAAATAATACGAAGAAGAAATGATTATTTCTCTTTAAAGTCAGTGTATGGAGAAAGATATTTTAATTGTAGAAATAGATGATGTCGTGTGTGTGTGCGTGCGTGCGTGGGTGTGTGTGTGTGTGTTTGCAGGAGACTTTTGGGCTCTGTCCAGGGATTTAGAGGCTGACAATACTGAATTTTTATATTGCCACAATTTTGCTTAAAATATGTGACTTTTAATATGATTCTTACCTTTATATTATGAGGTGTGTTTAGGTTCGGGGTAGAAGAAAGAGTGAGAGAGATTGATTCATTCACTGATTCATTCCTTTGTTGGTTGATGGAGACAGATTGATTTCCCTCAAGTGTCTGGGCCTGAGAGATGGGGAAGGTAGCATGGTTCAAAGGATATGCATTTGCTGTAAGGAAACATTTGTCTGAAAGGAATTAATTAAGAATTGAACTGTATGAAGTAGAAGCAATATCTGAAGGGCAGATGGATTAAAAAAAAGGTAACTGTGGATCCAACTTGAACCAATGATTTGAAAGCCACAGGGAGCGGATTTAATCAAACTGTAAAGGAAGAACGTGATAATGCTGGAATCTCTCCAGAAACAGGCAGTCCCGGGAATGATTCCTCCCGCTTGAACTGGAGATATTCGAGATGAGCACCTTTTGGTGGGAATGCTGGTGAGGAGGGTCCAGCATAAAATGGATGATTGGACAAGAAGAGTTTTACAATTTCTTCTGAGAGAAAATGGAATAGTCTTGACACACAGACTATGTCTGCAGGGCGCGGTTCCAGCTCTGTTCCTCACCCCTCCACAAAAGGTCCTGATAGACCCAGTTCTATTCTCCTTCGATGCCAAATGAAGCTTCAGTTGGGTCTTTCCTTGACCCAAAGCTGGATGACAATGTTTATTGAGCATCTACCATCTGTGCTCCTTCTATTATAGGAGGCTTAGATAAAATCACTGTTTTTCTTTCACTGGTCCTGAGATGAAAGGGCAAGGGCCTGATATACCATATCTCCTCCTTCCGGCCCTTCTGTTCAGGCCTATGTTAGCAGCTTTCCCCCACTTTCCGTGGGTGACTCTCAGGGAGAGGTAGACTCTGAAATAACCAGGCCTCGGTCCTGAGCTGGAGCAGACATCAGCGTGGGGCCCGGAGCATTTCATCCTTGCCCCCCCGTATTTCTGCATCTGGCTCCAGGGTGGTGCCTGTCTTTGAAGTCAGGTTGCAGCCCAACGGGCAGGGCCGCTGCCCTCCTGTTCCTTGGTTATTCAGTGCAACCTTTAGTCTAGGAAAAGTGCCAGTCTTCATTTCCAAGAATCATATCTGCCTAAATGGGGCAATCTGCTTTAAATGCCTCCTCAACTGGCGCCTTCCCCATCTCACGATTGGCATAATTAAAGGAACAGGTTCACCTTTTTAACTGCCTGTACGGTGCTCATCAGAGTGGGTGGTTGGGGACCGTGTCGGGGTGTGTATTGCACACACACACAAATATCCCATCCTCAGCCCTTAGTGGTGATTTTTAGAAACGTTAAGAGTCATAGGTATGCGTAAGCTTTACTTTGCATTTTCTCTATTGTGCTCCACCTGAAAAGATTTTTCTTTAAAGCAGGCTGGTTACTATGATGCGCAGGGCTTTTTGGATCTTGCTGGAAAAAATTGCATGCTGAGCCTAGAGATATTCTCTCTGCATGGTGCCCAGACGGACTTTGCTTTATCGCGGATGACATTTGGTGGCTTTCTCCACTAATCTCCCTCTTTCTCCTCTTGTACTTCCAGTGTCAGGCGAGTGCCACGGTGTTCTTCGTCAGCAGAATTGGGACTGGTCAGTGAACAGTGTCACAGATAGGGGTCTCCCATAGTGGCTTATTCTCTCTGATTTCCAGGTCAGCTGACAAACCAGCCCCCTATATTGAGCTTCTTTGGAACCCGGGTTTTTATACTACCTGCCACTCGGCTGAAACCACAGGCTTCTCTGAGAATGTGCCTGTGACCGCGGCTACCCTCTGTTCCACAAAGGCAGCCTCTGAGCGCTTCTCTCTCAGAGATCAGCCCTTCAGCACCATTTGTGGCCCACTGCGTGTAAAGCCCTGGGCTGGGTGGTTGAGCTCAGAACAGAATAGAAAATAGCCGTGGCTTCTAGAGTGCTTTAAAGAGGGGCCGAAGAACCTCGGGACAGGTGTCCACCTATGTTCTCCCGAGCGTAGATAGAGACACCCTCTTGTGGGTTGTGCACTTGGAGTTGATTTCCTGATGTTGGGGACCATCCTGTGTTCATGTCTGCCTGGTTTGTCACCCACGTTCCCTTCGTGATTAAATCTGACCTGCAGAAGTTGAGCCTGTAGCAGTGGCCTTGGGCTAATGTTGAAAGTGCAGGGATTTTCAGCCTGAAGCGCCCAAGGAAAGCCCCTCAGAGTTCAGCAGAGCAGGTGCAGCTGGTTGCCCGCATGTTTGGCAGAGTTTATTGTTTTTCTTTTTTCTGCTCAGTGAAAAATAGAATTTGCTTTACAGAAGATGTCTCTGGGGAATCATGTCCTCAAAATCAAAAGAAACTTCAGAATATGTGTACTGAAAGAATATTGGGTGTAGCGGTCCTAACCCCGGTAAGTTAGCTTTGGGTGGTTTCGGGAAGATTCTGGTTTTTCAGCAGTTTAGAAGTGAGGCAGACGCGATCGGGTGCAGAAAGGAGAGAGGTGAGAGTGGAAGTGAGCTGATCACATGACACACCTTGAGGCGTGAGGAGGCATGAGACAGACTTCACATACAGGAGCGGGGGCATGCAGAATCTGGCAGTTGGGGATTAGCAGACTATAAAAGAACATCATTTTATTTTGCCATGCGCAAGATGGATTGGAGAGTAAAGAGCTCTCTGATGCACTACATTCCAGGCATCTCCAGGACATCTGTGCAGGTGTCCTGGAGGTGCAAGGGAGCAGACTCGGAGTGGGATATGACTGACATTGGGGGCAGCGGGAGCCAGGAGACAGTGAGAGAGGAGACACAGCCACAGCCACAGCCACGGCCACAGCTTGGACTTCAGTCCCTGTTCCACCAAAGGAAGATGTGTCTGTGTGGGAGGGGGTGGGTGAGCGGGTGGCGGGTGGGTTGGAGAACATTTAAAATAGTTTCTGAGCGTGAGCTTTTGTGTCCATGTGTGTCTCTAAGAGAAAAGGCAGTTAGAAAAGGCAACATTGTTGGCGACACGAGAACAGTTGCAATTCAATGTGGAAACAGTTTATTTACCTGCTTCAAAGAATGTACAAAGTATACTTTGGAAGGGACTAGTAAACTTTCCTGCCTCTCTTCTGTCTTTCTTCTATTTTCTTCTGTATTCTTCTGTGGGAGAGCAGGAGAAATTGTATATAGTGGTGGAAATTTTGGCATTTACATAGGGTTTCTAATTGTCTTTATCAGAGATTAACCTTTTAGCCCTCCTGTGGTTCAGTGGAGAATCTATCTGGAAAGCTGCATTTTTGAGGAGTGTTTTCAGGAGTGTTTTAGTTTTTATGGCATCTACCTCTTCCAGCCCTTTATCATTTCTCATTTATCCTTATAGCTCTCAAAAGGTACAGTTCAGTGTCTAGCACTTAGTAGTGGTTAAAATTAGTACATGTGGATGGCCCAGCAGAAATCCACGTTTGTTTGTCTGTCTGTCCATCCATCCATCCTTTCATGTATCAGAATAAACCATTCATCAGACCTTCCCCGAAGACCCTCAGCTGTTCTCCTCTCCCTTCGTATAGTTAGAACTGGTAACATGCCCAGCTCAGATCACTTACTCCCAGGCACAGGAAGCGATTAGCTTAGACTAACCAGGATTGGCACCTGACTCACGAGAGGGAAAGTGGGAGGTGGTTGAGGTGATGTTGGGGGATGACATCTGAACCAAATCAGAGTTCCACGAGACGAGGAAGCAGGAATGGCTGTTAGGAAGACAGCTTATATTGTCTGCTTCAACATGTTAATTTTTTTACATTTTATTCTGATCGTGTCCTTTTTTTGACTATAGTGTTCTTTAAATTTGGCTATGTTTACTATGGTAGTTATTTAAATTATGTTGTATTCAATTATTTATTACTTCATCTTGTTCTACAAATTATTATTTATTTTACAGCATTAACATACATACTATAATAACCAACACAATACAAAAAGAATTTAAGAATCGGGCCAGGAAAATACAAATAAATATGGAAGTTCAAAGCCAGGAGAGAAAGAATTACAGATATGCAGACAGTGAGGCCCCTGCATTACTTTATCTGAGCCTCACATTGTCTGTCTCCGAGCATCACGGGATCAAAGAGAAGAAGGAAAGGCATACCACGTCCTCAAGAGAAGCAGAGTTTTTTAGTTCTTTTAGACTGAATTTTGTATATGTATTTTTATCTAAGGAAGAACTGAATGGTATTTTGAACAGGGCGTTCCACATCCCTAGAGCAAATGGAAACCGACTTCTTACAGCTCTTTTCCACAGTGGTCCTCATTGGAACCTCAGGGAATAACATCAGAATGCAATTCAGCAAATAGAATTCTCTAGAAGGCCGAATTAACAGGTCTAAGTACTTAACCTACTACTAGTGTGGTTTGATGCAGTGCTGGAATTCAAAACACCAGAATTGCTGGTTTACATGTCCATCAGTCTTTATAACCATTATTCCTTTTAACTGGTGCATGTGTGTACACACACTCTCATGTAATACTATCGATCTAGGAAGAGGCCGTTGGAGATTCCATCCCATCGCCCACCATACTGTACTCTTGTATTCTAGATCAGTGACTAAGACACAAGAATCGACCTGGTAAGGTTGACATCATCTGTAGAAATTAAGGGCTCTATTTGAAACACTCACAGAGGAGAGTTCTATTTTTGTAAATAGGATAATTGGGTGGAAAACTGTGCTAATATCTGTCTTTATTTAACCACTCCCAGGGACAAAGCCTCACTGTTAAAACCACAAGGCCATAACCAAGGAACTGCCATTTACCCAGAGGCAGTGTCATGTGTATTCAGGCTAAGCAGCTAGAAAGAGTGATGGAGTCGATGCAGACCATTTGGGTCCATATTACTGTCCCCAGTGTGTGGGGAGAGGTGGGAATGAGCAGGGAGAGGCGTGGCAGTAGGGGAGAGGGGACAGTGGTCAATGACAGGAACTCCAGCCACCAGGATTGTTATGTGGAAAGAAGAGCGTCTGTGGAAGTGTCAGCTGAGGCGGTTGTGCCCTGACAAGTGGTGTTTATTCTAAATGACTTCCATCCTTGTGCAGATTTGAGGAGTGGTCTGTGGCAGCACAGCGTGGATTGTTGTACAGCGTGTACTACACCAGAGGAGGGGGTAGACGTGCGAAGCAGAGGGAACAGCATATGGAGAGCTCCTACTGTGTGCCAGGCATATCGCGAAATCGCTAGGGCTGTGGCTTCACAATCAGAGAGACCTGGCCCTTGGCTCTAAGAGCAAGTTTCCTCCCTCAAAAAATGGGGATCACGAGCGTACCTTACCCCCCATACTTGCTGGGAGCTGTCATGAACACAGCGTCAGCACTCAGTAGTTGTTAGTCATTAGAATGATGGCCATCAACAGGTCTTTTTTAACATAATGTGAGGTGGACCCCATGCTCCCCATTTTACAGATAGGTAAACTGAGGCTTAAGGAGCTTAATTATCTTGTCCAAGATCTTTCATCTGGTTAGTGTCAAAGCCGGAATTCCAGCCGGTTTTTCTAGCACTGGAGCCTGTTGGTTTTTCTCTGCTTGAAATTATAGGTAAGTCTAGTGTCTTATAACTCAGGTGTGTGGGCTGTGGCACTGTGCTGGTGACGACTTTCTGTTTGATAAGCTCCGGCAGTGGTTTGTATGATTGTGACACCCAACCACCATGTTAATGAGTCTGGGTCAGGAGAGAGGTTTTTCTCCATTCGTGTTTGCTGTACTACCTGGAGAACGCACTGTACGATGAGGTGGCTTGACTTGGCGACTGTGGAGGAAGCAGCACTGTATTTTGTGACTGTGTCAATTGCAGCAATTTTCATTTTGCATTTCCTTCAAAGTCCAGGTTTTTCCTTTTGTGTTGGGACCTCGTTAAATCTAGTACAGTGGGCTTGAGTTGACTTGATGGATAACGGAAATCGCCATATGTGGTATATGCTTCTGCCTAGGGTCACCACCTGCTCCCGCAAAGCTGAGTAGCCAGTGGCTTCTTGCAGATCTTTTCATATTGATAGACTAATGGGGGACAGATGGTGTGCCCAGAGGAGTGCTTTTTCCCAGAGGCTTTGAGGGCCTTTTATGGGTTGGATTGTGTGCCCCCTCCCCAAATTTGTATGGTTATGTCCTAACCCCCGTACCTCACAATGTGACCTTATTTGGATATAAGATCATTGCAGATGGAATTATATAGCTAAAATGAGGTCACACTGGAATGGGGCGACCCCGATCCTGTGTGACTGATGTCCTTATAGAGGGGGCAGTTAGGACACACAGGGAGAATGTCATGTGAACGTGAAGGTAGAGATTGGGGCAATACGTTCACAATCCGGGGGACAGCAGAGATGGCCAGAAATCACCAGAAGCTCAGGTAGAGAGGCGGGGAACAGATTGTCCTTCACAGCCTCAGAGGGAACCAACCCTGCCCACACCTTGATCTTGAGCTTCTAGCCTCCAGAACTGTAAGATGATGAATTTCTGTTAAGCCACCGAGCTTCTGACACTGTGTCACAACAGCCCTAGCAAGCTAACGTAGGGCTCGTGTAGAAATAGTGACTTATAAACTGCAGAAGAGAAGTGAGAACCACTCGTAAGCTTTGGAGTTCCCACTGGAGCGTGAGAGTTGTTCGTAAGGCTGAGAGATCAGGAAGAAGTGAGAAGCAGCACAGATGAGCAGACCCGCTTCTGAAGAATGTGTTTGCTCTGTGGGGGACAATGCTCTGAGGCGACCTTTTACCTCATCGGGCTTCTTAGGGAAGGCAGTTTGTGCATTAGGGTTGGAAATCTACTCTTCAAGACCAGAAGGTGACTTTTTCCTCTTTTAAATTAGTTACCTACAAGTTTAAACTTCACTGCCTAGAACAGCTTTGTCTAATAGAACATTCTGTACTGATTATAATATTCTAGATCCACATTCTCCAAAATGGTAGCCACTTGCTGCAGGTGGCTATTAAGCACTTGAAATGTGGCTGGGGAACTAAATTTTTAATTTTTAAAATTTTTAATTTAAATTTAAATTGTCACTTGGGGCTAGTGGCCGTTCTGTTGGACAGTATGGATCTAGAACATATGGATAGCAGCAGGATGGGGTCCAAAGGAGGTCTTGGTCCTTGTGTGTGGTCTTGTCCTCAGCTAAAGGGGCTGAGATGTGAGTAATAGTGAAGTAACAAGCAGAATCTTCTAGATGCCTTACTAAAAAGATGCTTAATATAGGGCTTTGTTTGCTATTACTTTTCAGAGCCCAAATTGTCTTAGACTGTTTAGTACCCAGTAGTAGAGAGATGGGGCAAAGTAGCGAGCGTGACAAAGACGTGAGAGAGCTGGGTCTGTGGGTCCAGATGGACTTAGAAGTTGACATACGGGTCGCATGTGCTGGTCCCGATGTACCCTGCGGGGCCTGGAGTCCCAGTGTCAAGAACCCGGGGAAGTCCAGACTAGACAGCCTCCCCTGAAGGCGAGAGGGTCACTGGAGTGTTGTGTAGTTGTGTACCAGATTTGTTGTGTGCAGCTGCCTGGTAAACGCTGCTATAGCTCAGCCCCCGTCCCACCCCTGCGAACTGGCAGTGCGGCCAGAGGACGCTGTTTTGCAGAGAGCACACCTGGGATGTTTCAGGACCTAAGCGGAACCCCAGCCGGGCATGACTAGCTGCAGGTTCACACTGGAAAAGAGCAAGTCCCTGTGACTGTTTTCACCAGCCCAGGACAAATGACTGTTGTCATTGTGTCACCACTGGCTTTGACTCAGTGCCCAGTATAATTTAGAATTTGCTGCTTTTTCCAGCTCTACTTAGTCATCATTTTGATTTCACAGAGAAGTAAATGGTTCATCAGATCTTATGATTTCTCCGAACCCTGAGACAAACGAGGGATGTCATGCGGAGACGCTTGATGTCAGAATGGTGCCCGCCTCTCCCGTGCTCCCCTCACTCTGCCAGACTGGACTCTGACCACTGTCGGGGTGTCATGGAAGGAAGGGGCAGAGTCGCCTAACAGCGGTGGGCAGGCAGACGTTCAGCGGGAATGTCTGGGTCTTGGAGGGCAGGAGTTTTAGTCTGAGAAGAGGTCGGGGCGAGGAGAGAGGCTGATGAGAGAAACCTGCTGGGCGGCCTTCAGCACGTCTGGTAGCTTGTGCCACGTGCGCAGCCTCATGCTCGGGGACTTGGGGACATGGATAAGTAGTGATAGCTAATGGCAGCTAATGCTCGTATAGGTAGTATTGTAATGTATGAATCCACTGAAGCACAAGCTTTCTCTTCTCCAAGAACTTAGAAACCCATTGCAGACAAGATTTAACAAGCAACGAAGATGGCAAGGGATGCAAGGTGATGTGTGATGAGCAGCGTCAGAGAGGCACAGAGAGAAAACTCCGAGGTCCCACGTGACCAGGGATGCTCTATTTGATCTGGTCTCTGAAGGATGGCCTTGATTTGGATGGGCAGCCAGGGATCCCGAGGTTGCTGCAGGCAGTGGTGCATGAGGCACAGCTGGGGGACAGGGGGTGTCTAACTTGGTATGACTGGAACGAGTTACAGGTCACAGGTTTTTCCATTTGCATGCAATTATTTGACTGTAGTAGCCATCAGCAGATGGAGAGTTCAGAGGGACTACACTGAAATAATTAATAATTTGCAGATGCAGTCAGTAGCCCGGTGTCAGCCTGCCTTTCCATTCCAGCAGAATACACGCAAAGCGCAGCTCACAGCCCCATCTGCTCTGCTCTTCTTGGCTCTGTCTTTTATTTAATGACCTCTCCGTGAATCTGTTCGTATGACCTATTCATCCCTCTCCTCTTTTTCCCTTTTTCCATGTTTAAGTAGCCTTGGCTGCTACCAGCTGTGGAAGACTTAACTAGGAGTGAGTGGGATTGACCTCGGTTCAGTAAACATTTACTGAGTCTAGGGCAGTGCCTGCAGTGAGCATGCAAAGGAAGAGGTGGACTCTAGCCCTCAAGTGGTTGAGGAGTTAGAGCCAGTGGGTCCAGCCACTGCCCGGCGATGGGGGTAGGGGGAGAGGGAAGGGATGTGGAAGGTAAGCAGGGTATGTAGCTCGGGCCACGGGGGGGGTGGGGGTGGTATGGTGATGACAGCACAGTCACAGAACGGGGGAAGGAGGCGTAGGTCTGTGGGATGGACAAGGTAGTGACCGTGACTTGGGACAGTTTAAGTTTGAGACAGATCATCCCTGTAGAGACATTAGCAGTCATTAAAAAGACCCCCAGCGTAGAGTACGCAAGACCCCTAGTTCCAGCAGGAATTCACTTGGCTTCTGCTTTCCTTCCCTTTCTTGTTCCAGCGGTTCCCCAGAGAGTTGCTCCTGATGAGTGGGGAGGAAAGTTTCTTCGGTCTCCCTCACCTTTATCCTCACACTCGAATGCTAAATCCAGAACTCCCCGCTTCTGCTAAGTAGTTCAAAAGCTCCAAGGGATCCTTGGAACAGTCGCACCCTGGTGGGACTTTTCAGAGCACTCCTGGGGCTGGAGAGAGATTTCAGGGTAACTGCAGAATAAATAATGTGAGCCATAACCGGCTTGAGTGATCTTCCAGCTGGATCTGGATGTGAGGCTGACATGTTTGAAGGCTGGTGAATGCCTGTTGACCCGAATGCCCCACCTGGGTGAACTCCATCCTCCGTTTGATTCCTTGCTAATTGCAGTGAACAACACACCAGCTCGTCTTCTATAAGACGAGAGGGGTGAACGTTCCCACCAGCCTTGCCACCTTGGTTGGACAGGTCAGTAGGCTGCCTTGAAGTTCTACTTATTCATCTGTAAATTGAAGGGATTTGGCGAGATGCCCTTTGACACGACTTCCAACACGAGCATTTTATGTCAGTCAGTGATTCTTTGTCCAGAGAGTGCTATTTTTTCCACAGGAACAATTCTGCAGTCGCTAGTTAGCTCATCATCTTGGTGAGAAGCAGCGCAGCGAGGTGGGCAGCGCACGGCCCTTGGAGTCAGCGACCTGAGTTTAAGCCCTCGCTCCGCGGCGCGGCTAGCTGTGCGACTCTTGGCAATTAGCTGTTCCTTGCCAATCCTCAAGTTTTTTCTCCTGTGAAAAAGGGATGATGATAGATATATGCATTTCAGGTTCATTGGGCAATAGTAGGTATCAAGCATCTGCCATCGTGCCTTTTTTTAGACAGCTTTATTGAGATATAATTCACAATACCATTAGGTTGACCCTTTCGAAGTGTATAACTCATTGGATTTTAGTATATTCGCAGAGTTGTACATTGATTGCTACTATATACTTCCAGAACATTTTTCTCACCCCACAAAGAAATCTTATACCCAGTAGCCATTAGTCCCCAACCTCCCCTCCCCTCAGTCCCTGGAGACCACTAATCTACTTTCTGTCTCTGGATTTGCCCCTCCTGGACATTTCATATAAGTGGAGTCATATAATATGTGGTCTTGTGTGTCTTAGTATAACATAATGTTTTCTTAGCATGACATTTTCATAATTCATGCATGTTGTAGCATATATCAGCACTTCGTCCCTTTTTATTGCCAAAGAATATTCCATTGTATGGATGTACCACATTTTGTTTATCCGTTAATCACTTGATAGACATTTGGGTTGTTTCCACTTTCCGGCTGCTATAATAATGCAGTAAACATTTGTGGGCAAGTTTTTGTGGGGACCTATGTTTTCAGTTCTCTTGGTATCTCATTGGGCTTTTGATTTGCATTTCTCTAATGATAATGAGTATTTTTTATGTGTTTATTGGCCACTCGTATATCTCCTTTGGAGAAGTGTCTGCTCAAATTCTTTGTTCGTTTTAAAAATTGGGTTATTTGTCCTTTCATTGTTAAGTTGTAAGAGTTCTTAACATATTCTGGATACCGTGCCTGGCTTTTAAAGAAGCGCGCCACCATTGTGTTAGTCCCTCTTCCCAGGAGTCTGTCGCCTCTAGAACTAACTGTCCAGATGTTGAATCCCGAGCATCCTGAGTCTCATACCCTTATACCTCACCCAGAGCTCTTCTTAGCACAGAGCTGTGAGCCATTCTGATCTTGGAGCCCAAATCGGGAAGCTCGATCAGCAAGGGATAGCTCGGGTCTGGGAGTGAGCCCTGGTGGAGTCCATGGGCGGTGGTGGCCGTTTCTAAGTCTTGTAGTCTTGTGTTTGTCTAGATAGAGGACTTCGGGCGTGATTGTACAGCCTGTTTTGTTTGTTTGTTCGTTTTTGCTGCTGCTGCACCAGGATATCCCCCGTCCTGTGCTGTGGGCATCTGGATGTTGAGGCTGGAGACGCTGGCTTCTTTCCACACTGCCATTGCCAAGATGAGTAACATATTTTCCAAGAGTGATCTGGCAATTTTAAGTCATATGTAAAAATGTCCCAGGGAAAATCATGGGTCTGTTTTAAAGAGAAGGAAGTTTTATGGGAAACCCTTGAAGCTACTTAGAAGACCTGGAAATTATTCTGTGTCCTGAGAGCTGTACTCAGAGTCCCCAAGACGTGTTCTACGCATTGCCACCCCTTTGCCTTTGCGGCCGTTGTCCTCTTTCTTTATCCCTCCCACCAGTATAGGACTCCTTCTCAGGGTTTAGCAGGGTCTCCTGCCCTTCTAGAAGCCCCTCAGGATCTCTGAAGTTAGGGCCTCTCAGCACACTAAGGGACAAGCTGCCTACAGAGAAGTGAAGGCCTGGGCAAGCCAGCCTGGACCGTCCCACTGGGAAGCCATCTCCACGCATTTGTGAAACAGCGGAACCACAGATTCGCCCTCAGGACGTGGCCTTTTCCTTAGATGTGGACTTGAAGGTCGTGGACAGATGTTATTGATTCCTCCTTTGCAGTCAGTCAAGGCAATTTAAATCTCTTTAATGCCCAAGGAAATTTGCTTTGGAGGATATAACCAGCCCAGTTGCATTTGGATGGTGCTTATTTATTTTAAAAGGGGTAAGAGGTACCTCTAAATTTTTAAGTACTTTATGGGAATGACTGTCCACAATGGAGCCATCTCCAACTCCTTTTGCTTTGAACGTTCAGACCTGCCTCTACCTGGCTGCCATCTTCTTGATTTCATACAAAAGCAAAGTGCTCCCCTCAGGCTGTGATGGAGCAGAGGTTTGCCGGTGCTTTGAAGGTCGCCGGACGCAGAGCCAGCCATTACAGGCCTTCTCTCTTCTCTGCGGACATCTTCCTCGCCTCACCGGCATATCACGCCATCCTCAAAACGTGCTCGTGTAGCTTTGAAATTTGTACTCCTGCCGAGGAATCTAGTCCGGTGCCCTCACATGATGCCAGCTTAGAGGGGCCACCTGCCCGATACTGAGTCACCAGTCGCATCGGTGGTGGGCCTGGCCGCCTTCCTGGGCCTCAGTCCACGTGTGTTCCGGCCTTAGCCCTCACTCGGGAAGGTGTCGGGGCTAGCAGACAGCAGGCCCTGCAGGACCCGTCTCTCTGCTAGCTGCTCTCAAATTTCTTGTGGCTCTGTCCGGGTTTTCTCTCTCTCAGTGTCTCTGCAGGTGCCTCGGAGCCCAGTCTGTGGGCGATAGTAAACAGCTCCACCCGGGGCTTTGGCCAGTAGCACGGGCAGCTTTGCCCCCATGAGGGGACAGTTGGAGAGGGTGCCAGCTTGCACCCTGCCACAGCTGCACCGCACACAGAGCCTCTTCATCTGGCACCAGCGTGTACTGCGCCAGACCTTGTCTGCTGTGCCAGGTGCTGGCTCATTCTCCAGGACGATGCAAGGCTAAGCACGCTGCTGGCACCGAGCGAGTCACAGCTTCTCTAATTTATTTACCTCGAACCAAACAAACTCTGACTCCTGCTTTGAACGTAGACTGTGGTATTTCACAGGATGACAGAAGGGCCGCCGTTGCTATAGAATTGCCTTCTGTGAGCTTTAACTGGGACCCTATAGTGGCATGACTCTTAGGGACTTCACGTTAGAAAACCGTGTGGCAGTTCCTCAGAAGGTGAAACCCAGAGTTACCATGCGACCCAGCAGCTCCAGTCCTGGGTCTGCACCCGACAGAAATGCGAACATCTGTACACGAGTTCGTAGCAGCATGTTCATAACAGCCAAAAAGTAGAAGCCACCCAAATGTGCATCCACTGATGACAGGTAAACTAACGTGCTGTATGCGTTCAGTGGGATGTCATCTGGCGACGAAAAGGAATGAAACGCTGATACACACCGCAACGCGGATAAACCTTGAAAAAATTACGTTAACTGGAAGAAAGCAGGTACAGAAGTCCACATAGTGCATGATGCCATTTATATGAAATGTCCAGAATAAGCCAACCCATAGAGACAGACAGATTAGCGGTTGCCAGGGCCTAGAGGAGGGAGAGTCTGGGGAGCGACTGCCGATGGGTGTGGGGTTTCTGTTCAGAGTGATGAATACGTTTTGGAATTACCTAGCAATGATCACACAGCTCTGAATATACCACAGCCATGGAACTGAGTATTTTTAAAGGGTGACTTTCATGGTATGTGAATTATACATCGATAAAGCTGTTATTTAAAAAGCTGCCCCGAACTTGCCATGGCATTCAGGTCCTTTTTGGACATGTATGGTCTCTAGCAGTCACGTGAAAAGAGATAGGAAAGCCCTTGGTGGGGGAGGAGCATCGATCCTGTCCCTGGAAAGAGGCACCGAGTGGCGGGTTTGGAGGAACAACACTTTGGGGACACAGTGAATGTCCTGTGAGACCCAGGATGTGTGTTCAAATTTTGGGAATGCCTTAAACTTCCTAGTTCCAACCCTTTACCTGCATATAAGCTCCAGGAGGACTCTGGTAGATTTCATTGATTAGCAAGTAAATGTTCACCCACATATACTAAAAAGAAACATTTTATTTGGAAATAATTTTAATCTCACCAAAAATTTGCAAAAATAAAAATAATACAGAGACTAGCTCTATGCCTTTCACTCGGAGTCACGGGTTTGGCCTTTGACCCCCTTTGCTTTGTCGTCCGCAAGCACAGCCACGCGCTTTCTCTCACTTTCACTCTTGTCACGTGTGTGCATGTACACACTACTTTTTCTGCGTGCTTCGAGGGTAAGTTATAAATGTCATGGCCCTTCTGCACCATCCAGGACAGTAGCCACTGCCACAAGTGGCTATTTAAATTAAAATGAAATAAAATGTGAAAGTCAGCTCCTCAGTCACAGTAGCCGCATTTTCAAGTGCTCAGTAGCCACCTGTGGCTGGTGGCCACTGTGGAGGAGGTTACAGAGCATTTCCGGTACAAAGGAGTTCTGGGGGACGGCCCTGTTTACCTCTAAATACCTCGCTGTGTGTTCCTGGAGAACAGGGCACTCGCCCGCACCCCACAGCACAGCCACCAACTCTTTAAGAGTTTCACACCGATACAGTCTTTTGGTCTGACCCACGTTCATACGCCGGTTTTGTCAGTCGACTATGTTCTCATTCCTTCTGGGATGAGGTCTTCAGTCTCGTTTGTGGCCCAGGTCAGCTGGGCTTGCGTTCAGGGGAAGAGTCTGGACTGAAGACCGTCGAGCTTCTGCTGTGGCCCTCCTCATTGCACATGCGATTCCTTTCTCTGACTCGCATGCCGGAGCCAGCTTGTGTTTCCCGAGCTCAGCATCGTCCGCGTGCCTCTGTCACTGGTGGAATAGCTCCAGGTGCGGGGCTTCCCTGCCTGCACTGGTATTTGGTCCTCGGGCAAGTGTGGCCGTGCTCTTGAATCAGCAAGAGAGATTTCTCGTGAGAAAAAAAAAATCGGCCTCCCCAGCAACGGCACTGTTTTTCTTTCTTTTTTGTTTTTTTTAGCCTCCAACCAAAAAAAAAAAAAAAAAAGTCTTATCTTGTTCCCTCGTTGGTTTCTGTTTTATGGCTGAGTTGTGGTCCCGTAGTTTGCAATCACTTCATGTGGCCCGGGACCAGTGGGGCTCAGGGGAGCTCCCTGCCCTGAACTTCTTGTGTGACGGGGACCAGATCTCCAGGTCCCTGGGCTGCCTGTCCCACGTTCCCAAGCGCTACCGACCCATCCTCAGCTCACTTTGCTCCAGTCCAGGTGGAATGCAGACTCCTGGTGATTTTCAACCATATTTTGAATGAAGAGAGGCAGGGGTGAGGGAGATGAGGAAATTGCAGAGTAGTTTCTACTTTTGGACCAACTGATGTTCAAGCTTATCCTCCAGGGGTTCCTGGTAAATTAGTGGGATTTTATGTCATGAGTAAGTATGGAAATCAGACTCTTGGGTTGCTGACTTCACTGGGTTGCCGACTTCACTTTCATGGAGCCCTTCCCCCCGCCCTCCCGCCCCAATAATTCATTGCATTTTATGGGAGTGAAAGCTGGGAAACAAGGAATCAACAGGCTTATTCTTTTACCCTCTTTATATTTCCATTTGCCCCTTAGAATGTATTCTCATACTTTCTCCCACCTTTTTATTTTGATTTGGCATTTCTCGGAATAGAAAAATATTTTGCAAGGTCAGAGTCCCTGAAAACCTCGGTGGGAATCCTATATGAGCCATAGAGTTTGAGCCACGAAAGAAAGGAGAAGTGGATTCATGTAGAGAGAGTGGAAATGGAGCTGATAGCTTCATTTTCTGCTTAACTAAAAAAGAACGGAAAGGGCTTTCCTGGCAGGGTCAAGGCCACGAGGCAAGCAGCCGAAGCCATGTGTGCAGGACGGGCCGTCCAGTTTCTGCCCTTCACCTCTCGAGAACTTTTCAGCACTGGGCTCACTCTGCTCACTTGGAGGAGTGAAGTGAGGTATTTGATGCTGGCGATAGAACCAGGTGCATTCTCTGTATCCAGCCATCGGAAGGACAACATAGATTCAGATGTTCTCTGTGAACATCTTATGTGTAATGTAACAAGAGGTACCCTCATTGGCTAAATTGTTTTGATTGACTTGTGCTTTTTATAAGGATTGCTATGTGTTTTCACTTGAGGGTTGTCGGTCCCTGTCCCTCCCGGATCCCCCCACTCCCTACAAGGATGAGGTTTTATGTCCCAGCTTCGGCTGGAGGGCATCGCCACAGGTCAGTAAACTCACAGAACCAGCCTGAGGGCTGATGGAGTTTCTGATCAATGGCAGTGTTGGGGATGTTCTCACAGTGCGTGCGGTGTTGTTTGAATGCAGTAGGCGCTCACCGTGCAGCCTCTAGAATCCTCCACCTGGCAGATCTGGAAATTTGACGTCATAAATTCGTCAAAGATTATGAGGTTCCGATTCGTACTAACTAATCTCATAGAGACCGATGGATCCATCTGGTGCTTGAAAGCGAGATCATCCCCACGTTCCAGAGAGGCCAGGCCGTCCCGGGCCAGCGCGGTTCCTCCTCGGTCAGAAGGCCCTGTCAGGACTCCCAGTAGGAGATCAGAGATTGCTTATTGAGCACGGAATTGGAGCCAAAAGCACCTTGTGCTTTTAAGGATACCTGTAAATTATGAAACCATTTTCTGCAATAGGGGTAGCTCCCTCTAAAAAACCTAAATCAAGCATCTAGAGTGAAATACTCTCTTAATGAAAAATTCTCAGACTCTTATTTATAGACTTTACTAAGACAACTGTCACTTATTGTAATATCATCTCTGTTTATTTTGCTATGTTCAGCATTCGATAGTGCCCAAGTTTATATTCTCATTAATTACATTTTAGGTTGATCATTTTGAGCATCTTCACTCCTGGTTTTGTAATTTTTGATGATTCCTTCTTTTAGGAGCTGCAGATCTCTATTTATAAATTAGCACAACATAACAGCCCTACTAGGGAAATGGCAAAGGCTGTGCCTCAATGCTAGGAGTCTCATTCTAAAACCCCATATAAGTAAGGAGTCCAGAATAGTGTTTATTTGGCCATTAATATTAGTGGTACGCTTGGATGTGTGAGCCGTGCTATTTTTAAACCCATTGCTGACTTCAGTGATAAAGAGGGTACAGAATGTGTCTTGCCAGGCTTATGAGCTTACCGTGAGTAATACCCATGATTATTATGATGTCAGAACTCGAATATTCTTTACCAAGAACATAGCCATTGCACTGTGCAACTGGGGGGCAGGGTGTGAAACGTCCATTCTTCCCAGAGAAAACAGCATTACAGGGCATAAGCTGGTTCTCCCGTTAAACCTGAATTCAGCAGTGCCAAACCTCTATGGTCAGTTTGAAGAGCAGCTTCCTGTTTTAGTCACCAGAAAGTCATTTGTGTCAGAGATTCCAAACCAAACAAGAGGCACTTGTGACAGATGATACCTATACCTTCTGCTCGTTCAGGAAAGTTATTGGGTGGTGGTTAGTGGGGCACACCTGAAATCAGTAATAGCTATGAGGATCAGAGCTGATCCATCATGTGACACATTGATATGATGAAGCGTTTTCACAGGACACAGAAGTGATGCCTAAATGGCAGATAGTTGTCTCTGAAATTATGTGTTCTGGTTCTGATGGGTGAGTCTGCTGAGCATCAAAATGCGATTACATTCAGCCTCATTAATTCAGACTCATTAGGGATAGCAGCACTAAAGGACCTGACTGTGCTAGTTAGGATGGGCTAAGTTGCACTGTGGTGACAAACAAGCCCCACCTCTCAGGGACTTAAAACAACCTAGGTTTGTGTCACATTCGTGCTGCCTGTCCATCCTGGGACAGCTGGGGTCCCTGCTCCTTGTCATCTTCATTCAGGTCCCAGGCTAAGGAGCCCCTGCCCCCTGGGTCATCACCGTCTTCCACAGCAAGGGAAAGAGAGTCAAACACGCAAGTCGCACACGGACTCTGAAAAGCTTCTGCGCAGAAATGACCCTTCCCAGCCACTTTTTATTGGCCAAAGTTTTCCGATGGCCAAGACGCATCCCTAGTACATGGCTTGAGGTACTGGAGTCATAGCAAGTGTTTTCAAAGTTCAGGGCTCAGAGCAGGTTATTGGGATATAGAAGAAAAAATATATATTTTATCTCATCCTTTAAAATTTTCTATTTTTGTGTTTAGCAGACTTACTTTGGTTCTGAAGTAGAATGTATATAAGTTATTAAAAATAAATATGGCATGTATTAGGAGCATTCAGTGTTTTTCAGCTGATTCAGTATTCAACCAAAAAAGTTTAGATCATATATACCATTGACACAGATCTGCAGTGAGCATGTCGTGCGTAGAAACTGGGTCCCAGGTACGACCAAGAGGTAGTGCTTTTGGTTAAAAGGGTACATGGAAAAGAAACACCTGTGTTTTTGCAGTTAACTCGGTAAAATATAGAATCTGTGTCTAAGCCTTCCACATCCCTTCGAGTTTCCCATCATCCTCTTCAGAATCGTTGGAAGTGGCTGTTTCTTTCTGACCAGGCCTGCCTTTCTTTGAAGGACTAGCAGTGAGATGAGTAACAAATGAGCTCTTGTACCGCTTCATTGTTTTTCAGCTTTCTTTGTACAGTCGTTCAGAAATAGCGCATGGGGTCCCGTGCGTGTACCAGGCATACTTAGCATTGTCCTGGGTACCGTGAGCACGATTTTCCGTCTCAGAAAACCGGCGCGTCGGCCATGTTGCGTGTCAGACAGGCCTCGCTGAGCTAGCTGGCATCCCTCCCCTCATCTGTCACTGAACATTCATTTAGGGCTTATTCTGTGCCAGGCACTGTTTGAAGTGCTTCGTATGTGCTAACTCATTTAATCCTCACCAGGACCCCGTGAGATACTATTACCATCTCCATTTCATAGATGAGGAAACTGAGGCACAGAGAAGCTGTGTAACTCGCTGAGGCCGTGCGGCCAGCAAGGGGCAGAGCGTGCATCTGTAACGTAGTGGCTGGAAGCTCAGAAACTATCTGAAAAGAACTCCCGGAACACAAACCAGTCTGAAGTTGGAGACTGTCTGTCACCAACTGCCTTCCTGTGTGTTAGGAAGCAGGACACATGTGAGCTACCCGACGTCCTCGCTGTGCTCCCAGAGGAAGGCACCCCGCTGCCAACACCAGCGTGATCAGAGGCCACCTCCCCTCAGCCACGCACGAGCGGCCAGCACCGAGCAGTTGTCGGCTAACAACCCCAGGACTGGTTTGATGACAGTGACTCAGGGCATAAAATGACCTTACAACGGACCAAAAAAACCCGTTTCAGTATGCCCCGCTCAGAACGGACCACTGGTCGCACTGCCAGCTGGTTTTCACATCCACGGCACCCACGCACAAATACCTACTCAAATACCGGAAGACAGACCACATCGCATTTTTTTGTGCTTTATAGTTCACGAAGCGCGTCACAATGGCACTGTGTTATTCTGAGTGTGCTGCCAGCACTGTTCACTTGCCGGCTGTTTTCTCACTCTTCTCCCATCTTTCATTCCTCTTTCCTTTTCTTCCCCCTCTCGCTTACTGCCCCCATTGCTCAGGCTTTTCTTCTTTGGTGCCTTCCCACCCTCCCCTCTTCCCTTCACTGTGTGGGTGTGGCGCTTCCTGTGCCTTTCCCAAGGTGATCTCTAATTGAGTTTCGTCAGATGTCAGTTAAAGGCAACTGAGAGTAATGAAAAAATTCTCCAGGGAACAAAGGAACTGTAATGTAGAGTTACTGTTGTAAACAGCAGTTGCCATTTAAATCAAGAACGGATATAAGATTGTGCTTTCAGAGGAGGATGGAATGAGTCCCGTGTTCGAAGGGAGTCTGGGAGAAAGAGTTATGCGCACTTGGGGTCACAGGCATCACTGAGTCTGCATGACATCTTTCAGAGTTTTCTTCGCAGGTGGAAAACAGTCTACGAGAGAAATGTTTAAGAAATACGTAGACAGGAGGACAAGAGGCAGCGAACAGGTGTTGAACCGCGAGCAGCAGGCAGGCGGTGGGCCTCTGTCCTGCTTTGTCTGTATCTCACAGCAAGAAGTTGCGGTCCAGAAGGGCAGGTCTGAGGAGATGCCAGCCCCGGACTCTGCACCCTTGGCGCAGCTAGTGAGCACTGGCTAAACGCCTTAGAAATCTTGTTTTGAAGTCACCCGTCGATCACAATGAGCAAGTGGATTTGCATGGAGAGGAGGCAGTTAGCACCCAGCAGGAAGGGGAACTAAGACCTGGGACCAAGGCTGAGGACGTTTCTGTGGCCTTTCAACCCAGAGGTGGCAGAGACAGGCTGCAGAGACAGGCTGTAAGGCAGTCTGCCATTTGGCCAGCCTGACTCCTCAATAGTTATAAATACTTACTTGAGTAAAAACGTGTTTTTTCAGCAGAATACACCCTGAATTATATTAAAGAGTGTATTAGTTTCCTAGGACTACTGTAGCAGAGTACCACAAACTGGGTAGCTTACAACAACAGAAATGTGTTCTCTCACGGCTCTGGGGCTGGAACTCAAAGTGGCCATGCTCCCACTGAGATGCCGAGTAGAACCCTTCCTGGCTTCTTCTTGGCTTCCCTTGCCTTCCAGTTGCAACCCTCCAGTCTCTGCCTCTGTCCTTAGGCGGAGTTCTCCCTGGCCGTTTGTGTGTCTTTCTTTTCACTTCTTCCAATAAGGACACCAGTCACATTGGATTAAGACTCACCTTAATGGTCTCATCTTAACTTGATAACATCTGCAAAGACACTATTTCCAAATAAAGTCACCTTCACAGGTACTGGGAGATACTGGGGGTTAGGACTCCAACGTATCTTAAGGGGACACATAGTAATGAAATTTGCTAAGAGTAACAGAATATCATAGAGTAATAGAAGTGTGTGTGTGTGTGTGTGTGTGTGTGTGTGTGTGTGTAAAAGAGCTGGTGGTGGCATAGTCATAAGAACCCCAAATGGGAAAGTAAAATAGTTTCCAGTTCTGATTCTGAATGTGCACACAGTTCTGAAGGAGAACCCTGAGTCAGCTCAGAAAGACACATCAGTTGTGGACTGGTCATGGCATGGGGGAGGGTTAAGTAAAACACGTAATTTCACTTTACAAATATAGTACCAGGCAGTTAAGAATAGCTAATTCTTTTCTTCATAAAAGAGAAAAAAGGCCTACCGGATTTTTTCTATTGATTTGGACTTTATAAACCGTTTATAAAGGATAAAAAACTTCAATCAGAGGCTTTGATTACTCAGTTTGAGCATCGCCGGACACATACCTACCTCCCGAGTACCTGTCCCAGCTCCAGTTTACCACCTCCCTGGGGTGGTCTATAATGATTTTGAAACAACAATGAGTAGGGAGGGATTGATATGTCGATAATAGGGAGTGGCCAAAAGATTCGGGGACAATGCTTTTGTAAAGATTTGTGACTCAAACACCCGAAAATTAATACTGTTGAAACTTTAAGTGCCTTCTTTAAAACATTTGAGTGACAAAGTGAATGGCCTTCTAGATCTTTGAAAAAAATGTGTATTTTAAGTGGAATCCCTCTGGGTTGAAACCAAAAGTATAGCTGCTTTTGTTTTTACAGTTTGTGGGTGTTTGCCTTTTTTGTCCACAAAGTTCATTTGAAAGGTTATCTTCTTGAGATCCTCAGTTAGAAGGAAAATGCCGGGTTTAAAAATGTAATGGCCTCTACAGACTTTGGACTAAAAGGGCAATGTGGGTAACATAAGAACATTAGGGTACGCATGAGAAGAGGGACCCGAGCCTCTTTATTAACCCCAAAGTAGATGTGAGGAAGGAAACTTTCTAGCCCTTCCCCGCCCCTGCCAGCCCACAGCTGATCTGTCTTTTGAGCTAACTCATGTTCTACTTGAGAAATATTTGACGCACAGTTTACCCTTTCCTATTTGGGTGCCATTAATGTGTCACTGCCAACTCTCTTTTATACCAAAGTGACTACAATTACTCCTTGATATATATTAGATACATTCTTGCATGGCCTTTCCAGAAGCACTGTAGCATAAACTTAGGCAGAGTTTAATTTAAAATAATCATTTTGCTTTTGTTTTTCTTTCATATTTGACTCATTGAAATGCCCTTCTAGGTCCTTTGAGGCAAGATATAGGGAAATCACAAAATGAAATGTCTTATCTCCAAGGAGGAAAAATCAGAATTCGTTTGGAATATCATGACTATATATCCTCAGAAAATTATACGTTAGTAAATTGCTTTCGTTTTCTTTAAGCCTGTTGTTATGGGTTGAATGTTCCCCAAAATCTCATATGTTGAATTCCTAATCCCCAGTACCTCAGAATGTGGCCTTATTTGGTGACAGGGTCTTTACAGAGGTAATCAAGTTACAGTGAGGTTGTTAGGGTGGGCCTGCATTCATGTGACTGGTGTCCTTTATATAAAGGCGAAATGTGGACACAGAGACATACTTAGAGGGAAGACAGTGCCAAGAGACACAGTCACCTGCACCCCTTAGAAAGGCCTGGAACTTATCCTTGCTTCAGAGTCCTCAGAGGGAACCAACCCTGCCTGCACCTTGATTTTGGACTTGCAGCCTCCAAAACCTTAACCTTAACCTTCTGTAGGTTCAGCCATCCAGTCAGTGGTGCTGTGCCGCTGCAGCAAATGAATACGCCTATGTTTAGAAGGTTTTAAAAAATAACAATAGTTAAGATTCTTAATTAATGCAACGATTGTTATTAAAAGGAGTTTTTGAGTCATTTTGTCTGCACTGATTCCACCACTTTTCTGGAGAAAATGAAAAGAGGCACGTGTGTGGCGTCAGCATCACTGCCTGCTTCACCAGTTACACTGGACTGGCAATTTGCAGACTGTTTATGAGCACTTGGTAACGTGGCCTCTAGATAATCAGTTCATGGGCTACATCTTCTTGCTTCAATGCAATGGAAGGCTGGCTCATCCATTATCGTAGAGATTTATGGCTTAGTCTAAGACAATACAGCAGAGTCATAGAAAGGTGAATTTGAGAGAGCCTTGAAGTTGTTATGGGTGAGTTAGCAACTTTCAGAAAGAGAAGTAAGTCTCTTTCTGAACATGGAGAGGGGCCGATTTTGACAAATAACGAGCCGTTAGGTAGAGAATATGTGGAGAATTTGCAAATGGTAGGAAAAGGATGTTTTCTCCATTGAAGAAATACAACTTATGGTAGCATTTACGGATTCAAGGAAGATGACGTAAAAGATTTTAAAAGTCCTTAAGAAAAATCACATTTCTTGGAAAAGTAAGGGACATAACATGGTGCATTCATTTCTCTTCCCAGGAACGCACCCCTTCTTTCTCTCTTCCTGACCCTGTGGGAAAAGGGGGTGGCCGGCTTATTCTCAGCAGGCCCAATAGCTCTTTCTGTTTTCCTTCTCCCAGATCAATCCCTTAATTGTGTTTATCATCATTTTATCCTTGACCTTTCCCTGTGACTCATACTATCCTCCTCATACTATTTGACAACGTCTGTGTCCCCAAGGATTACTTTCTTTGCCATCTGCTCTACTTTCTACATCATTTCTCCTGGGAAACGGCTAACCCACACGGATTCCGTTTTCGTCTAGGTGTGGATGACAGCCCTCAGGTCAGCGTCTCTAGCCGTGACCTCTCACCCATTCTCCTGTCCTGGTTTTTGTCCTGGTACATGCTGAACACTTCCTCTATGTCATTACTAATGCCGAAAAGAAAATCTATCAAAAATAGAGCTGGACAGCTGGACTCTGCTTCCGCAATCGACAGCACCATTTTCTCTGTCTCTTTGGGTGTGAACGTTTTATTTCAGTTCCCCCTACCCACTTTTTCTTTTTTTTTTCTTTTTCTTTTGTCAGTCAGACCTGCTCATATTAGTTTAGCAATATTTTGGTTCCAGCCTTTGTCTTTGGCCTTAGACATGAACTGGTTCAGAGTCACCTTACCCTCTTCCCTCTCTGATTAATCCTGTGCAAGCTTAGCCCATCCTATTGATTTTCATTCTCTTTTCAAAATGGTTTATCTTTATTCAAGATTCAACTTAGCAAGTGGGAACTAGATGCTGATTGTCCATGACCAGCGGCTCCTGACACTTTAACTTTGGTAAATTAAGCAATTCCTTGCCTCGCTTTCAGTATGAAAATGGATGAACACTGAGTATTTCAACTTGGATATCCTATCAGTGTTTGTAATTCAACTTGTTAAAAATCTATTCCATTATCCCGTCCCTTCTCCCCTCAGATAAACAGCATTTTAATACCACTTCCTGTCTTCGCTGTCAGCACCCGTGGAAGCCCGCTCCTGTTCGTCACCCAGACACATTTGATTCCTCTCTCTCCTTCACCCTTGCATCCCATCTGTCAGCGTGTCTTGCCTTTTCTTCTCTGCAAAGTCTTATGTTTCTGCTACTTCCTTTCTGTTTCCTCAGGCAGTTCCTTAGTCCAGACCCTCATTACCTCACCCCTGGACTGCTGTGACAGCCCAGACCATCTCACTCAAGACCAGTCTCTCTGTCCACTGTGCCACTATGCATCAGATAAGTGAAGTTTACCTCTTTAAGGAGGTAAATTTATTTTATTTGAACAATTTTGAATGGTTATATTTGTCTGATGTCATCATAACCAGCAGATACAGAAACGATAGATGACAGGATCATTGTTCTGGGTGTCCATTACTTAAGCAGGTGGTGTACAGTCGGGGGCGCCCCCTACTTTAGATTTGCTTCTTCTCACCTATCAGTTTCCATTTTTCCTTGGCTGTAATCGTACCTGTCTTCCTGTTCAGTGCTTCTCCTCCAAGAACCTAAATCATTAAGGAGAATAGGGAACAGCATGTATTTGGGAGTCAGGCAAACCTCAGTTCAAATCCCAGCCCTGCTAGGAGTAGCAAAATGGCCTTGGACAAACTGTCATCTCCTAAAACTGCATTTACTCATCTGTAAAAGAGGGAAAATGCACCTCACTCTACAGTCTCCAGGGTTGTAAGCACCTGGAGTCTTACATAGAGAGCAAAGTCAATAATGACAGTCCCTCTACGACTCGATAATTGTGTTAGGTGACAGTCGGTAAGACCAAGTGAAGGCTAAAGGAGTAGTGAGTGAGTGGCTTGAGTGTCAGAGTTTCACACCAGCTTTTTTGAGTATTTAATAATTACTTCTGGGAGACTGAGCTATCAGAAGATGACAGTTCGTGCAGGTCGGCTGTTGGTGCACAGTGTAGACTGTGGTTATTTGTTGGTCTAGCATTTGTGATTCCATTACTGCTATGCAAATGCTCCTAAGCTGCTGTCTCCTAGCAACACCTAAGGTTCCTGAGGGCAGAGGCCATTGTGGCGGCTTCTCTCCCCACCACTTGTTTATCCCCTATTACCAGGATCTGGAACGCCATCCTTCTGCCTTTCAAAAGATACCTAATTGCAGCTCAGATTTTAGCTCCTCTGTAAACTCTTACCTAACCACAACCCATAGTGATTCCTGCCTCTGAACTTCTCGTCTTTACTTTGGCAACTCGCTCATGTTGCCTAGAATTGCTGGTTGTCCCTTTTAATTTGCAATGACCTTGGCAACCCCGTGCGATTTTAAGCTCCTTTAGGGCCGTGCCAGTGTCTTAGATGTCCTTGTGTTTCCTTTTGTGCCCAATCCCAGTCCTTTTTAGATGGAGGACTCGATACAGTCAGTACTATTGTCATTGTCATTATTGACAGAAGAAGTCTCTAGAGCTTGTGGCTGATCCTATACTGTGCCCTCGTGGAATATGCTATATATTTAACATGACATAGCTAGTGGATTAACAGACTTTGAATGAAAATGATATCAAAACCCCATAGACGTTTAATATATACTATTTTGGAAATGTATCATTTAGAAGTGGACTAATCCGAAATTGTCTTTGCACTAGTTGTGAACTATAAACTTGATAAGCAGGATGAATACCATTAAAATTTTATGACTATTGTTTCATATGTCAATGAAGAAAATTTTTTCTAGTACCTTTCAATCCCCTGGGGCATCATCTTATGTTATATAGGATAATCAGTGCTTATATATATTAACCCTTGTCTAGATGTTTTAAAATGTCCATTCAGATGAATATTTCTAACTCATATATTTTTCACATTCTATAATTTTGTTATATCGTATATGTATTATGTGATATATACGACAACTATGGCATTGCATTAGGTATGGAAATTAATCCTGCCCTTGAGTTCTCGGTTATTAAAAAAAAAACAAAACCTGTAGCTTCTATCAAATACTCATTATTCAGAAGTATGTGTGCAGAGGATTTTAGGAAGTGGGAAAGTTGGTACCTTTTTAACTCAGGTGTTCACGATTGTGTCCCCTTTAATAACAGAACTGGATTCTGAGTGGTAAATCTATTTCGTGTCTGCCAGCGCCAGATTAAATCTTACATACTGATAAAAATGGTGCCACTATCTTACTTGTAATTCCTTCTCTCAAAGCTGTGGTAGAATTCAGTGAAATTGAATTTCATTTTTTTTTTTTTTTTAAATTATAGTTGAACCCTCACTCATCCCTGTAGTTTTACCAGAGTCTGATCTTCCAGTAGATAATTTTGGGGTGGTGAAATGGAAAGGAAATGTACTCAGATGTGAAGCAACTTTTCAGTTCATCTAGTTGTGAAATACAAAATTATGAAAAAATAAGCAAATAAGTGTGGGAGGGGGCAGGGGGAGCTAAATGAGCCAATCTTTTAACAAATGACATTTAAAAAAAATCTTCTGAGGTAAGACCTCAGGAAAAGCATGGAGAATTTTAGCTATTCCTTTTTTGTTTGTTTGTTTTTGTCTTAAGTGGAAAAATATTATCCTCAACCCTAGAAGAATGAATTTCTCATTAAATCATTAAGACAAAGGGACACATAGAATTACCCAGATTTGAACCTCTAGGTCAGACTCTGTTTTTTTTCACATATCATAGGAGCCTAAATAAACCCAGCACTTGACGTCCTAGCTTTCAAACTAGGACCCCTGTAAGAATGAAAGCGGAAAGGGTGCCCTTACTAATTGAATTGGCATAAGCAGCATAATTCCAGACTGTCCCAAAGTCGGACGTGTGCTTTGCCCTGTCCATAAAACACCCGCCCCAGAGCCCGGTTCATTCTAGATGCTCAAGATTTTAAAATCTGGAGAATCATGAGACTGTTGAGGAATCGGGTTTGAAATCAAGTGTGTGATAACTTTTTATGGGCATAAATGGTATCTATGATAAAGGCTGCGAGGCAAATGTTTTAGAAATGGTATTTTGAAATACAGACTTACATGCACTTTTTTTTAAATGCAAAATGAGCATTTGAATAAAGTAGCCAAAAGAGGGTCCTTGTGCCTTTTGCCATTAGCATACAGGCTATCTAAATGCACCCTAAGTAACTGGGGAACCTGCGTTTGTTTGGGGCATGAAAGAGTCTTTTGTCTTTGTGGTAGTAAGAAATGACTTTTTGTAAATAATGGACTTTAATTCTACTATAACTAAAGGATATATTTTAATGTCAATTTTATAGGAGCTATTTTTCAGTTACCATATGCGAGGACTACATTACATACAGTTGTATAAGTTGTCTTAAATTTTAATGTCTATTTTTAAATGCTTTTTACTGATCACTTTTATAACATCTGCATAAACTCATAATCGGTATCATTAAAAAGCATGTAAAGCCCCAGTGTTTATCTGATATTCGGCATTTATGATTTTGACCTGCTTCTGAGCCAGAGTGGCCTGGTAATAAGGATGCTGCCTTTTAGAAGCTTTGGCTCTAGATTGCGGTGACATGCTGTGCTTTCATGAGTAAAAACGTGGACACCTTGTCAGGTGTTATCTTGGGGGGCCACGTAAGCTTTTGTGGAACAGTCTGGGCCCAGTGACCCCTCCAGGGAGCAGGTCTAGTTGTCTCAGGCTTATCCTGCAGTGGTTTCCTGGGGCCTTCATGCAGCTTGCTCCCCGCGGGCTCACATCCTACCCTCACTGTTGGGTTGTAACAGCCTCCCAGTCTCCCCACAGAGAGAGAGCAAAATTCACTTGGTCTTCATGAGCCAAATAGAAAGGGCAGAGATAACTCATAAAAACAACTGAGATTTTGCCCTAAAGTCAACATGAAAATGGCCATTAAGCCTGTGCCTTTTCTGAAAAGAAAATGGACAAATAAGGAGGGAAATAGGCCTTGAAGAATAGAGGTCAATACCGAAAGAAATGAGAATGGACAACATAAGGGTCCCTCCCCTTCTTGTCCCCAGCCTTAGGGATCTGAATAAACAGAATGTAAAAGGCATGAGCTGATGCACCGAGATCTAAACTGATCAGGAAGCTTTCTTCCAGAAAAATACTCTCGAGAAATGTTTGGAAATGAGTGTGGTTGTTGCCGTAAAGTTATTTTAAGATTAAGCTACACAACCACCAGCAATGTTTGATTCCTTATAAGGTATTTTAGAGATTTTTAAATGATAATATTATTAATTTATAATAATAACAATTGTTGTTGTTATTAAAGACTTTCTTTAGCTATATTTTTTTTTGAGCATTTCGCTTCCCAGAGCAAAATGGTCTCTGCTACAGAATAAAGGTAAGAAGGCTGTGTGAGCAAACTTCCCGTTATAAGATAAGTAAGTTCTGAGATTTAATATACATCATGGTGACTGTAGTTAATAATAATGTACCATGTACTTGAAAGTTGCTAAGAGAGTAGATCTTAAATGTTCTCACCGTGCACACACGAAAAGGTAGCTATGTGATGTGATGAATAACCTTATTGCAGTAATCATTTCACAATATATATGCGGATCAATTCATTACCTCGTATTCTTTAAACTTACACAATGTTATATGTCAGTTATATCTCAGTGAAGCTGGAAAGAAATGAGGCTGTATTGGGACTCGTGTCTAGTTTTTGGAACGGTAGCTGTTGACCTTCTAAAGGAGCAGCGGTGACTACCCCAGGCCACGCCAGAGTCAGAGGCAGCCGGTGTGGTGCAGGGAGCTTCTAGTCATGCAGGTCACCTCTCCAATCCCAGGCATCTGTCACCAGAGGTAGCCGATGATGATTTCCACAGTTTTATGACCCTTGGCTGTCATCCCAATAAGTCATAAGCCATCCTCTTCCCCTCTGTAAAATTCCACTTCTATACCCTGGCCTTTCCACCAAAATGTTTTTGAAACAGTGAAAATAGAGCCACATCTCTTTTGTGTAACATCAGCATATTTCTTCCACTGCCCTGACCAACACCTTCCCCGCCCTAAGGACTTGAGGATTGAGGAGGAAGGAACAAGATGGACACCAAGGGATAAAGGAAACGCTCATTTGCTTTGCCTTGTTGGTGGATAAGTTACTAAAAGCCAAGGGATTGGTCATTTCTATATTGTGTACAACATCCAGAACAATGTGGATAGTTCATAGTGATAAATATAGAAAAACCATTATAGAATTTAGGAGAGGTTGGCGTGAACAAAAAGAGCAGTAGGAAGAAACAAAGTACAGATTTTTGAATAAGCAAGCCAAAAGTTAAACAGCACAAAAGCTAAGTAGTTCAGTCCAACAAGATAAGCGATTCTGCAAGGCAGAAATGCAGTCCGTGGCCACATGGATGGCACATATGGTAAGTGCTGTAGGAACAGAGAGCTGGGAGCAATCTCTAGGTCGGGGAGGTATGGGAAGGGGCGGGGTCTGAATCGTCTTGTCTTTGGATTAGTTGAGAGAACTAGTGAAGGCATGCCAGATGGAGGAATGGTGTAAGAATGTGGAGGCAGAATGTATAAGAGATGTTCTAGAAACAGTGAGTAGAACAGCCTAATTAGAATTGAGGGTTGAGTCTACAGCCATGCCACCCTGAACTAGCCCGATCCCGTCTGATCTCAGAAGCTAAGCAGGGTCGGGCCTGGTTAGTACTTGGATGGGAGACTACCTAGGAAGACCAGGTGCTGTAGGCATAAAAATAAAAAATAAGAGATTATAAGGTGACCAGGTCCTTGCAATCTGTGAGGTCAACCAAGGGTTGCCTTGCCTTAAAAAAGAATTGAGGGTTGAGGAAGGGTAATAGTTGGAAATGAAGCCAACAAGGTAGCTGAAATAAAATGTGATGTTGTTAAGTTAGAGTCCTGAACTTTATCTTCTAGACACTAAAAACTCCTTCAAAGTTTTTGGACAGAGAAGTGACCTGCTGAGAAATATTCTGGGAAGATTACTCAGGTGACTGACTGAACATGGGAATTTGAGGAAGAAAGAGCGCTTGGGTAGACCAGATGTCTTTGTTTGCTTTGGTCTTACTAGAAAGTGATAAATGCTTTAACCTCGGAAGTGGCAGCAAGAACAGAGATAAAGAGATGGATACAAGAGACATTCTGAAGGAAAGAAACATTAATAAGATTTAACACCTTCTCGTCAGTGGAGGTAAAGAGGAGTCACCAAAGGTATATCCACAGTTTTGGAACCAAGTGATCCGAAGACCATTTTATGGACAGAAATATGGGATATTAGGATGAAGGGGGAGATGGCTAAATTTTTAGGAAAAAATAAGGAGTTAAGCTTTGGAAGATAGTCTTTAATGTCGCTAGAGGCAGGAATATATTACCGGAAGGTAAAAGGGACACCTGGCCTGTGATAAACATGTGGGAGTCACCCGCATAGAGGTGACAGCTTAAACTGTTCGGATGGATCAGAGAGAATAGTCAAAACGTTGGAAATGCCAACATTTTAAAGGAGGAAGAGGAAAAGGAACCACCTGGGCATACAGTGTGCAGTCAGGCATTGACTGGAGCAGATTAAGGACCCACACAAGCACAAATAAGAGCATCGAGAAGGAAGTTGTGGTCAGCTGTATCAGATGTTGCAGAGGTTAAGGAGACCGAGGACTGAAAAAAGACCATTGGATTAGGCAATTAGGAAGTCATCTACCTTTAAGAACAGTCTTATGGTGTGTGTACCTATGGGAGCGTGGAGATGGCTTAAGGGGCAAGCCTTTAAGAAAAGGGGCATAAACCATTGAATACAAGTGAAGAGAAAGGAAGGATTAGAAGGGGAGAATATGGCTGTTACTCCTCTTGCCTTTCTAGCTGGGAGTTGGTGCGTGCATACAGTGAAGCAGGAGACAAAGATTAAGTCATGGATTTGTCTGGCAAAACTTTATTAAGTACCTGCTAAGGACTTAAATCCAATTAACGGAGAAATTGAAAGCTGTAAGAGAGAGAGGACAGTAGAGGGAACAGGGTTCAAGAGAAAATGGAGGGGCTGAATCATGAGAACAGGGGGAGCTTTTAGTGTTGGAAAAGAGACACCTCTTTCTCTGAGACCAGAGGGAAGGAAGAGAAGACAGAGGACGGATGTAGATTCAGGAATGTTTCGAAATGAAGAGAATAAAGATGGAAAGCAAGGCTACTGATCTCAGGCTTCTGGACAGAGTAGAAGGTGAGTGGCCTGCTGAGAGAGAGGGTGGACAGGGGTGATGGGTGAAAGGGTAAAAAGGAGAATGTTAAGTAACCACTCGAGATAGTGCTGGGGTCGGAGAGAGACAGTAGGATGGCTAAACACCAACAGGGCTTGACAGAAGCCCCATTTTCCTTTTTCTTCTGTAAGAAATGTTTATCACCTGTAGCTTAGAAGACAGCAGTGTTCGTTTCTGCTTTCACCTTTAAGAGCATATTCTTCCTCATTGTCGTCTTATTTTTCTTAATAACATTTTCTATGAACTTCCACTTGTTTCTTATATCACCATAATTATAAACTGTACAGCTATTCCAGAGTTATGCTCTTAAAGATTTCTGAGGTCATCTAAGTTGTGGGTAAGACATTGGTATGAAATCATAGTACTTTATAGATAAATCTATCAATATATGAATTTAGCAGAAAAAGTGAGTGAGTAGAGCCCGTGAATTGTCCTACCCTCTGCCCCCGCAGAAAGGCTGATATAATGTTTTAGACTGTCTAAGTGAAAACATCAGAGTAACTGCTGGTCTGCTCACCCCTACAGAGTTCATTTAAGATGGCTGAGATCGGGGGGTGATTATGGTTCATCCAGAAGCTGGCAGATCATGAGTGGTTCCGTGGTTGGACCTTTTGGGAAGATGTTTCTTCAGACGAGTGACCTGGACAGCTAGGGTCTGTGACAAGGAGTAGCTGGCCATGTGGGACAACATGCATAACGTTACATGACAGCTCACTGGGCCACCTGATACAGTCTTCAGTTTTAGTAGGATTGCAACCCAGTGAGAATTGAGGAAGAATCCATTTCTCTCACAAACAATATTGGAAAAATAAATGATGAACAAAGCCCTGACGCTCTGATTCTGTATCTCAATCTTGATTGTATTCCTGGCTCTGCCTTAGAAGTCTCCCACCCTCCAGTGGCAGGCGGGACACTAGAACCACTTGTCCCCACAAACTGCGTGACCAGAAGGTGCTTCTGAGTGGAACAGACTCGCTTTTCCAACCTCGTTTTGCAGTGGAAGTTAAATATTCGATAGGACCCAAGCCACCGGTCAGCACTGAAATGAATCTGCTGAGTTTATTCATGCAACGGTGACTAAAATATTTGTTTTTCCTTTTCTCCTTCTCGTAGGTATGGCCTCACATGTGCAGGTTTTCTCCCCTCACACCCTTCAATCAAGTGCCTTCTGTAGCGTGAAGAAACTCAAAGCGGAGCCGAGCTCCAGCTGGGACATGACCGGGTACGGCTCCCACAGCAAAGCGTGTAGTCAGAGCAAGAACGCGCCGCCTTCTCAGCCAGCCGCCACCACCGTCAGCACCTCCTTGCCCATCCCAAACCCAAGCCTGCCTTACGAGCAGACCATCATCTTCCCAGGAAGCACCGGGCACATCGTCGTAACATCAGCAAGCAGCACTTCTGTCACTGGGCAAGTCCTCGGCGGACCACACAACCTGATGCGTCGAAGCACTGTGAGCCTTCTCGATACCTACCAAAAATGTGGACTCAAGCGGAAGAGCGAGGAGATTGAGAACACGAGCAGCGTGCAGATCATCGAAGAGCACCCCCCCATGATTCAGAATAATGCCAGCGGGGCCACTGTAGCCACTGCCACCACGTCGACTGCCACCTCCAAAAACAGTGGCTCCAACAGCGAAGGCGATTACCAGCTAGTCCAGCATGAGGTGCTGTGCTCCATGACCAACACTTACGAGGTTTTAGAGTTCTTGGGCCGAGGGACGTTTGGGCAAGTGGTCAAGTGCTGGAAACGGGGCACCAATGAAATCGTGGCCATCAAGATCCTGAAGAACCACCCGTCCTATGCCCGACAAGGTCAGATTGAGGTGAGCATCCTGGCCCGCTTGAGCACAGAGAGTGCTGACGATTACAACTTTGTCCGGGCCTACGAGTGCTTCCAGCACAAGAATCACACGTGCTTGGTCTTTGAGATGCTGGAGCAGAACCTCTATGACTTTCTGAAGCAAAACAAGTTTAGCCCCTTGCCCCTCAAGTACATCCGCCCGGTCCTCCAGCAGGTGGCCACAGCCCTGATGAAACTGAAGAGCCTGGGTCTTATCCATGCTGACCTCAAACCAGAAAACATCATGCTGGTGGATCCATCTAGACAACCGTACAGAGTCAAGGTCATCGACTTTGGTTCAGCCAGTCACGTGTCCAAGGCCGTGTGTTCCACCTACTTGCAGTCCAGATATTACAGGTAAGACCGTTTGCACCGAGACAAGAGGTGCCGAATGCCCGGTGACCTTCACAGAGGATGTGCGGTGTTAGTCTCTGTGAGGGAGAGAAAACTACATGCCTGCGGATGCCGCCCTCAACCGATCTTAACTTAGTCGGGCAGGTAGGACATGCGCACTGTGGAAACGATGATTAGAAGCCGTGGAGGAATGGGGCCGAGTAAGATGCTCCGCACAGGTGTTCAGAGTTGGAAGGGATTCCTGGGGGCCAGGAGAGCAGAGCAGGGGAGCTCGGTCCTCATGGCTGGTAGGATCCAGACATGGGTAGAAGGGCGAGGGGGACGTGCGTTATCAAAGTTGCTCCAGCAGGAACATGCAAGGCTCGCTTAGGGGACAGGAGGACACCTACCTGGCCGGAACAGAGAATCCGTGTGTGGAGGGAGCTGTGGTTGAAAACACAGGTTGGGACCTGCTGGTTAAGGTCTTAAATCCCAGATTAAGGGCTGCAACTGTATCCTTAACCGTGGAGCAAACACTGAGGCCTTGGAACAGCAGAGGGTGACAGGAGGAAAGTGATGCTCTGAGAAGACGCCGTTTACGTCCCTGCGGAAGAGGGGCCAGAGGAGGGAGAGCCCAGCCGGGGGCCAGTCGGCTCGCCCCTGCGGCCAGAGCATGCCAGGTTTGGGGGCTGATGATGGGGAGATGCTGGGAGTGTTGGAGGGAGGTGCAAGCTTTCATTCCTTCCCTCATTCAGCAAGGGTATATTTCACTTCTGACATGAGCCGGGCGCGGTGCTGGCACCCGAATACACCCGCGACAATGGACGCAAGGCCCTCGCCGTCCCGGAGTCTCTCGCGTGCTGGTTGCCACCCTGGCTGCACGTTAAAATCACCTGGGGGCTTTAAAAAAGTAACCTGCCTTGGGTCCCAGTCCCCACGTACTGAATGGCCGTCTCTCAGTGGTAGGGTGCGGGGGGCGTCCTACATGTTTTTAGCAACTTTTCTGGGGATCCCAGTGTGTAGCCGGGGTTGAGACCCTGGCCTGGGAGTCAGGAAACTGGGCGTGACCCTGGTCCCCACGCTCGCTAAGCTGTGCAACTTGGGCTTGTCGCCTCATTCCTCTGCGCCTCCGTTTCCCCGGCCACCAGCCTGTGGGGCGTGGGGATGGTTCCGTGCTGTGACACAGCTCACGAGCTTCGCTCTGTCCTGCGTGAGGTCGCCGCACCGGAGGGAGTGGGGAGAAGCGGGGAGAAGCGAGACCGCCCTCTCTGTGCAGATGGGGACGGGCCGTGCTGGAGGCGACGGCGAGCGGCCCAGGGAAAATGGAAGTTGGCCGGAAACGAAACCAAACTCCTGTGAGAAGATAGGGCTGATGACTCGTGAAGAGGCCGCCGTGTAGGCTGGAAACCCAGAATCCCAGGACTCACCTGTGCCTGACACCCTGACTGGCGATGTGCTTTCTCCCCACCTCCTTCCGGGCCATGGAGGAAAGGATGGAAAACATGCTGGAGCCGGGTGGCCACAGCTAACTTGTCACCTGGACGTCCACCAACCGATCTCCTTTATTTACTGATTCGCTCAACCTGCGGCCTCAGGAGACAATCTAGAAGACCGGGCCGCTGAGGGCCCCTCCCACCTTGCGCATCCTAATTCCCACCCACAGGTTTCTAGCCCCTCTCCCCGCCTCGGCCACCTTCCCGTTTAGGACGACTTTCCTGAGCAACAGCAGCTCTTTCCTGGGCCCGGCCATCCACCCTTCCCCAGCGGTTCCCTCTCTCTAAGCTCAGGCGTGGAGCAGCTACTGTCTGAGGCCCCTTGGCACGAGCTCTCCTCGGGAAGTGTCCTTCTCCGAAGGCGGGCTCCGAGTGGCGCCATCACGAGTCACCAGCCTGTGCGAGGGGCAGCCAGTGCCCAGCTCCCCGCTGCTGTTGTCACGGTATATTTAGGTGCTCCAATTCAGCATGTCACAGGCTGCTTCTTCCTAGGCCTTGGCCTGAATTTAGGGTGAACAGCCGCCAAGTAGGGCTGCTCGGACTTTTATGATTTATCCTGAATTGTTTGGTGACCAGATACCGGCTTTATTCGAGTTACTAAAAATTGAGCATGACGACTTGTAAAAAGACTTAAAAACTCTTAAAAGGCAGTGCCTACTGAGAGCACAACTTGGTGATTCAAGGTGGCTTTGGGATTCGAAAGCACTGTCGTCTTCTCCCTCGGTGCCCCCGTGTGACACGTCCTCCCCCTGTTCCAACAATGGACGCTCCACTTTTACTTTGCTTTCATGTCTGGCCCTAGTGCCCTGGTGCTGGGGACCCCTGCTCAGGAAGTCTGGGGGCAGAAGGAACACCTCCTGGGGTAGCGAAGGCTTGTTTGACACTTTCAGGCCTCTCATTAGCTCCCCACTTGCTCCCCTGCCACCCCACTTCCCTTCCCCGGCCCTCCCTCTGGGCGTGCTATTACCCCTGCCCTTAACCCTTACGTGACGGCCACATAATACTCTGAGGAGGGTAACCTCTTCCTCTCGTCATTGCTTTGGCCAAAAAGGCAAATGCGCGTCCCTCAGGTCCTCATGGAGGGCCCCACCCCCGTGCCCAGCTCTGATTGCAGGGGCTCGTTCAACACAAAAGCCAGTGCAGCTTCTCTGCCTGGAATGATGCTTCGTCTCTGCATTGGTCACATGTCCCGTTCCTCCCAGGCCTCTTCTGAACCCCGGAGTAGCCTGCTGCCATGCAGAGCGGTCCGAGTGCTTGAGGGCAGTCTTCACTCTGTCTGTGTTAGTCCTACCTGCATGGGATGGCCAACTCCAGGCCATACTGATCAAGTTGATTTTCACGATTTCTTTGCCTCTTATAGATGAGGGGGTGGGGGCAGGAGGCTCTTTAATTCTCCATTGTTAATCTGAGAAGGAAGATGTTTTCAGCTACATCTTGAGAGAGCAAGTCTGTGTCTGAGCCGCCTGGGGTAGAGGCGTCCTCACACTGTGGATCCAACTGTAGGCGGAGCCTGGCTCCCCCTTTATCTGAGCTGGGTGCATTCCCAGCCCCCCGCCCCTGGGACCTCTCGCTTTCAAAGGGGGAACACTTACATGTCCCTCCCTGTTTTAAATGGGACAGTATCAAATGTCTCATCCCACCCTGATCCCTGCCTACTGACATGGAATGTCAGATATAAAGAGATGTTCCTGTCTTCAGCCTGGGGTACCTGGAAAAGCAGGTAGTGTTGTAGCCGGTGGAGCCTTTCCCTGGCATTAGTCATTTGCTCAGCCGAGGCTGCGGCGTCTTGCTGTGGCAATTCCGTGAGGTGAGCCCAACTGTAACTGTGTGCTTCCCAGGAAACAAAGCTTTATAAGTCTGATGTGTGGGTCTCCCCTTCCAACTTGAAGGTCAGGTACATAGTTAAGTGTCAAACCACCCTTGTTCTCAAGCTTTATTATACATAAGAGAGCTTATTAAAAATGGAGTCCTGCCCAGGCCACAGCACCTTTGGAATCTGGATCTGGA
>NW_024356249.1:2579692-2626619 GCF_902729225.1 Pteropus medius
GCACACACACGACGGACAGCCCCCACCACGCACACGCAGAGCACACAAAGACACACACCCCCTGGAATCAGAGGCGAGGGGACTTGGGCCCGCTGTGGGAGAAGCACGGCTGAGAGAGGGGATTCTCGGTGATGTCGCCTTCAGGTGCCCATGTCCTGAGGAGTGGAGCTGTAGGTAATCTGTTTGCTTCTCACCTCACCTTACACGTCCCTGCCATTTCTCTACTTGATTCTACATTGATGCCAGTTATTTTTTATTTTTATTTTTGGAGTAAGCAGTACATCAGTGCAGAGGTATTTCCACTATCAGTGTGACCAGCAGACTAAAACCAAAACCAAATATTAAGGTCTACTTTCAGGAAAAACAAACAAGGCATTCCATTCAGGCAAAAGATAGCCAGAGATTAAAATGTGTAGATTTTTTTTGTTTCTGCTCTGGGCTATTTAAAATGCTCTTGTCTATTAGACTTAATTTGAAATACTTAAGACCATTCCTGGGACCCAAAAATGGGCATATAAATTTAGGATATAAAAAGTGGCTGGTAATCTACTTTTTCAGAATAATCTGAGCTTTCTGTCTGATTCTTTTGGTTGCAGAGACTTTTCGAGTTGATTCCGTGGTTGTTTTAGGTGGGAGTGGAGCTATATTTTAATTCAGTTCAATTCAGACATTCATGGGGTGCCTGTGAGACCTGCGGTCGATCTGCCAAGGGGTGCGAGGTGAGGCTGGAGCTCTAATCACGAGTTCACGGTTTCTCTGAGGTTAGAAGATGCAAACTGCTAGAGTTTAATTCACACGCTTTGATATTGCGGTTGTTTGATCACTGAGCAGATATTCATGGAGACTGCAGGGAATGAATGATGAGCAAAACCAGCTGAAGAAATTCAAAGTCGGGGAAAGATTTTGCAAGATGGGTTAGTAGGGAAGGTTTATAGATCAAGAGCCATATTGAAGGAACCTTGACTCGGGTCTTAAAGGAAATAAGAGATGCAGGTTGGAGGAACCTGGGAGCCACGGAGACTGGGATAAATAAGACAGGGTGGGGGCATGACAGTGACTCCTGGAAGGAGTCGAAGGCCTGGGTGGGAAAACAAGGGTTAGGTGAGTGAGGGCTGACGATGGTGATTTTGATGTAGGCCTAGGGGCTTGGATTTAGCGAGGAGTAATTTAATGAAGTTAAGGATATTAATGAGGTTGATTAATTGGAATGGCAAAAAAAAAAAAAAAAAAGATTTAAAAAGTTGGGAAGAATCCAGAGGCTAGGAGACAATAGTAGTTCCTTAGGATTAAAGGGAAAAGGCCCAAGCATATAATGGGGGATCCACCACCCCCAGTATAAATGTTCACATTTTCAGTGCTTTTGACTTTTCTGGTACTGTGATTGCAGAATTGGCTTAGAGGGAATAGTTGTTTGTTTGTTTGTCTGTCTGTCTTGCTGTCTTTCGTTCACTGGCTTTGCTTTCCTTGAGGCACGGTTCTGAAGCTCTGGTCTCCAGGATCTGGTTTCGATTCCCATCACTGCTTTCGAGTAAGAGGCTCTGGAAGGAGAGTTGAGAGACCTTAGCTCCCGTCCTGGCCCTGTCTGTCCCCAGCTAACCGTGTTCCACTGAGTCATCATCGTTAGAATGTCAACTGTGAGCCATCCACACTCCTGCATCTGGATCCTATTATGACCAGAGCCTGTGTTTATGAGACCGTTGGCCAGAGTTTAGTCTGTGGCCAGGGGACAGTTTTATCTCCTGTGGGTTTACCTTGGCCCCATTAGTCCAAACTGGGACCCCTCCATGACCACCTCCCCATCAACAGGGAACGTGGTGGCATCTTCCAAAATGCCTTACGGGCATACCTCGTTTTATTTCGCTTTGCTTTACTGAGCGTCACAGATGTTTTGGTTTTTACTAATTGAAGGCAAGACCTTCACCAGCAGAAAGATTACGACTCATGATTATGATACTCACTTTACAGCGGTGGTCTTGGAACCGAAGCCACAATATCTCCAAGGCGTGCCGTAGGCTAAGTCGCTTCTAAAAAGGGCCATCGCTTTATAAAGCCATGAACACGAGTAGTTTCAAAAACTGCATAGCTTGTGCGGACGATAAAGTATAAAAGGTGACAGAGCGGAAGAGAGGACAGATTGAAAAGAGGAGCCAAAAGTGAGAGAATGCATCGCAGGCATTAACTTTTTAAATTAATTTATCTTTTATCACTGATACAAACAACAGGAAAAGCTGCTGCTTTACATTTGAAGATATTATGTGAAGCAGCCAACCCGCTGACGGTCGCATTCGCCGGGGAGATGGTGGAAAGTACGTGAGGGCTTTTAGGGCTGCACCTATTTTCCGAGGAGACGTAATCAGTAAGTTACCTGGGTCATGAGGTCATCTTCAGTTTTCCCTGGCTCATCTCTTGGACCTTGAGCTGTAGAGTGAAATAATTTAAAATTAAACTTTTCTTTCCTATGAAATGAAGTTGGAAGCTGTGTGTATTTGAGTGTCTCTCTGCCTGGGTGCCCCGGTCCCAACGCATGCACTCAGATAAGTCCGCGCATGACACACGCAGGCGTAGGTGGGCTTGCGAGCACCATGAGGACAGAAGCTAACACTCAGCTCTAACAGAGGTGGCGACGTGCTTGGATGCCCACCACGCAGAGGGAGATACACACTCACACGCGACAAACGCGCGTGTATAAGCAAGGACAGCTTGCATACCTTCGGAGACATTGAAATACCTCACGCCTTCACAAGTCCCATGAGCCAGCCCAAGGGACAGAAGGCTCCCAGCCACAGGTACAGAAGCATGTTAATGCTCCAGAAAGTTGGCCCAGTTTTCCGCCTCGCTGCAGAGCCGCCAAGCACGTCTCCCCGAACCCGAGGGCAGTAGGGCTGGAACCACTCTTCAGCTCGAGGTATATATAAACCAGCCATTTTTCAAGAGTGATCCAAGGACCCTCCTGCCCCAGAACCACCCAGGTGCTTGTTAAAAATGGAGATTCCTGGGCTGTAAAACAAATGTAAGGATCGGGCTCTCTGGGGGTGGAGCCAGTGACATACATTTAAACGAGGGCCACAGATAACTACTTTTTCACTTTTGAGGTGTGATTGGCATACGAAAGCTGTACGAATCTAATGTGTACACCCTGATGAGCGTGGAGATAAGTATACATCTGTGAAACCATCACCACAATCTGCGCTTAACTTAAACAGACCCAGCACCTCCAGAAGCTTTTCTCTTTTATCGTCCCCGTCATTATTATTCCTTTGAGAACGGCCGCTGCAGATGGCTTGGATTCCGGAGTCCGTCGCCCACAGTGGGTGTATTGCAGGGAGTGCCCCGGCAAGGTGTGGGAGAAGCGGGGCCACTGGGGACAGTCGGGCATCAAGTAGTTGGGCTTTCATCTGAGTGGTTGGCAGCCCCCTCATGGGGCCCGGTTGTTTCATTACTTGTGGTCAGACCCCTTATGCCCAATGGCGGTGACAGTGAAGATCCAGAAACAGTGAGTGTGGTAGGAGAGGTCGTGTGAGTTGGCGAACTGGCGAGTGGGTGGTTCGGAGGAGAACGATTGGAGCTGGGAAAGCAGACGAATGACCGGAGAATCAGCATGCGTTACTCTCTGCGTGACCACGACAGCTGTAGCGCTCACTGCCGAGCAGGTACAGGCTCCCTGTAGCCACAGCTGCGTCTGGAGCTGTAATCCTCACTGATGCGTCGGACGAGTCATTTTCTGAATTCTGAAGATGTGCCAGACCCTGTGCTTTTTGAGCTGAGGTTTCAAGAATGAGTAAGAGTGCCCTTAGCTATACAGTTCTGCCCCAGTCTGTAAGGGAATGAGCCGCGCCTGGGCAGCCGGCGGTCGGGTATGCCAGCCACCTCCGTCCTCTTCCCGCCCATCGACATCTCTCGTTAAACCGGGAAGGCAGAGCCTGTCACCCTTGAATCGTGTTGCCCCTTCTCCTGGCTCTTTGGGCCACTCGTACGTCCTAAGTCTGGGGTGCTCTCTCCAGTAGATGGGCCCTGTCCCTCCCGCCCTCGGCCTCCCATGGCAGCGGGTCTCCGCATCCCAGTTTGGGCCGCCCGTTCCCCCTCCTCTGGCAGCCTCCCCACAGAAGAAGGGGCGAGCTCCCAGCCACAGCTTTGTTGAGCCGGTGATGTTCCCTGTGTCCCCTGCCCTCATTGGCTGCTGGCCTACAGGGTCTGAAAGCTGACGATCGGGGCTCTCGGCATGTCAGGCTGTGGCCCTGGTTCCTGGGCACAGGTGGAGATGGTGACATTGTGGGTGCAATTGCTTTAGGTTGGGTGTCCCCAAAAGCAGAGCCTGACACCGGATGGAGACACACTGGGTGCAGGGAGTCTAACTGGGAGATCTCAGGAAGCGGGAGTAAGCAGTGGGGCGGGCCGGGGGTGACGCACGAAGGAATTAGGGGGCCACTCCATTCTACCGCCCGGGGATCATGCCCCAGGAGGGCGGGAGGTGGGCTCTGGCTCCCCCGAGGCTGAGGGCCCTCAAGCGTGTTAGCTCACTTGGGCCTTTGTGTGGGCTGAGCTTCTGGACTGGGTGGGCCTGAGCAGACTTGGGAGCCTGTGAAGCAGAAAGCAAGGTGATACGGTGCACAGAACAAACTCTGAAGTCAGAGGGAATGCGGCCCAGAAGGCCCCAAAGTGTGAGCTACAGCAACGTGCCCGGGACATCCGTCCTTGTCCTCCCCACCAAATACATGTGTGGCATCTTTAAATGAAAGAGTAAAGAGGAAATGCCATCTTAGGTAAATTTAAGGACCATAGACTCAGAACAGAATTCAGAGTCGAAGTCTAAACTGGTTTTTTGGGAATTGGGGATCTAACATAAAATCTCAAAGTAACGAATCTTGCCTGCGCCCCACCCTCCTTTTTTATCTGGCTGGCCTGCCAGCAGAGGTGGGAGAGAGAACACTCCAGCAGAGGAGGTATCCGAGGGCCTGAGATACGAGTTTGTTAGAAACGGCGGAATTACTCTTCCTCTGTGTTTTCTCTATTCGTGCTCAATAGATATTGTAGGTACCACTCCCCAAGGCTTCTTTGTAGACTGAGTGAATGACTAAGTGGATGAATGAATGAATGAATGAATGGTACTAGCGGCTTAAATGTTTTTTATCTCAACATACACTGTCACACCAGAAACCCCCACATGCTCGGTTTCTTGTCTTTCATTGAAGTCCTTTCACTATTTACCTAAACCTGGGGCACATGGCACCCAGCACATCTCCAAACCCTGGATCCTATGGGCCCCCAACATCAGCCTCTTGGGGAGCACACACTTCTTGCCAAAAATGTTCGTTCCCATCTAGCCTTCCACCTGTGAGACTGCAGCTTAAAACCTGAAGACAGCTGACGCGGTGTTTAACAGATTAGTTCCCTGGAAGCAGCCAACATCTGTCATGTCCCAGCCTTCCCATACAGAAAATTAGAGGTGGCTTCCCCAGCGTGACGCAGGGGCCGAATGCAGCAAACCCTGGCTGGAGAACCTGGAGGTGTGGCGACAGCGCCATCCTCCGGGCCTCTAACCTCCTATCTGCTTTTCTGTTTTCGAGGCTTCGTGGACATGCTAGACACAAGCCCTGTAACTTTGTCTTCATACTCGGGAGCTGAATGAACAAAGGATCCTGCAGACAATACACTGTACACCACCCATATGTGCCTGGTGCATGGTAGGCACTCAGTGAACCTTAGCTGCTGTTATTACGTTTTACTACTACTGTTATCATCGTCATCATCTTTATCATCCGTTCTTATCATCCCTACTATGTGTGGTAGGCAGACCTGGGTTTGAATGGCGGATCTGCTAGTTTATAGCTGTGTGACTTTAGGCAAGTTCCCAGACCTCTCTGAGGCTCATCGTTCTTTTCTCTTGTAAGAGAAACACAACAGCGGCACCTGGGGTTGTTACGGGGACTCAGTGAGATAGCCACATGTGTGTAACTCCCCCACGTGCGGTTTGCCTGCCACACAGCCTGCGTGTCGTTAACACTATCACACTTTGCCCTGGGCTCCTTTCACAGTGTCTGTGCCTCTGGTTTAGCATTTTTTTTTATTTGGCCTGATAGCAATATTAGCTGCTGACATCCCCAGCATTCCCAAACTTCTTGGGATCGTGCTTCATTTCTTTTTCATCATTGTAGACAAAAGGGGGGCCCAGCACTGTACTTCACGTTCAGTAGGTGCATCATTAATGAGGGCCTAGGTGTTGGGAGTGTGTTTAGTGGGTTTCTTTCAGTTCAGGAAGGGACACTGCCAAACGCAGCAATGAAAGGGTTAGTGTTGGAGGAGAGGGGTGACATCTCTCCCCTGAGTTGGGAGGGACACGTGGGGAGAAAGCAGATGCACCATTCTTGACTTGAGGACATGGCCTGTCGCCATCCTGCTGCAGCTGGCTTGTGTGAAGTTCAGCTGCGAAGTCCTGCACTCTTTGGTCTGGGCACAGAGGCCTCGGGAGGGTGGGGACCGGCGCCCCGGAAGCCTCCTGAAGTTATAGTGCACTTGACACCTGCTGTGACTTCTGCATCCACTCCCCTTCTCCACAGGCATCAGACTCCCTGCAGAGACTCCCCTGAAGGCAGCGTGCGTGCGTGTGTGGGTGCGTGTGGTAGATGTGAGTGTGGCAGGTGTGCATGTTCACTTGCAGTCGGCAGAGTGGCCCATAGACTCCAGGGGCGTTTGGATCCCCTTCTGGTCCTGATCCATGTGACTCAGGAAGTGTGCTCTCCGGTCATCATCTTTTTATGTAAATGTTGACCATAAAAGTTTTTTGGCCGGAACATAAAGGACAAACTGCTGGTGCCACTTCTTTGTCATCCAGTGACCTCCAGGGAAGGAGTTCTAGTCCTTTGGCAAATAAAAATGCACAAAGTGTGAACCCCCAGAATATAAATACATCTGGCACCGCGAGTGAGATGTTCTCACTCGTGAAAGTTGAATATTCACCCTTGAGTCACAGCCAAGAGATCCTGGGGAGAGGGGACGGCTCTGTGTCCTGATTGCGGTGGTTTTACCACAAATTTATACATCGCCTAGAATGCATAGAGCTCACATCAGAAAACTAAATTAAAAAAAATTTTTGATTTAAAATCCGTTTACCGCTAAAGACCTCTGAGGAAATTGTTGATATTATTAAACCCTTAATCCTTATCTTGCCTAGTTTTTCTTCCTGTTTTTGTTTTGTCGTGTTGCATTTGGGTGGGAGATATCTTTGTCCCTCCTGTGACAGGATGGCCAGCAGAGTAACAGTCATTTCTGGAAACAGCCAGATAGGGGAACCTATGAAAACAAGTCTGGGGAATAAACAGCTGCTGATGACAGATGCACTGTGATTGGTTAGTTTCTTTACATGCTGTTTCACGTGTAGGTCATGGACTTGTCCTCTAAAAGTTAAGGACAGTGACCAGTAGAAAGAGAAGTGACTAACCATTGCCTCTGAAATGCGAAGACTTTGGAAGTTGAGAAAGAAGGTTAAGTCTTTGTGGAATTGAGTCATCGGCCTTTGTCGTGCCACAGGGTCCTGCCCTCGGCTCTTACATTATTATGGCCATGGCCAGCACAGCTAAGTGTAAAAGTTTTCCCTAAAATAGTTTTCTACGCCAGCTTCACCCTACAGCAAGCCTCCCGCTGAGGGGATTTTCATGGTTATTACAGACAAGTCGCTGGTTTTGCAGGAGTGGGTTATCTTGTCTATGTTCTAAGTGACAGGCCTTGGAGAGGAGCCCCTGTCCTCGGCAGTGACCCCAGGCTTGGTGAGGCTGGTTCCCAGCAGCCCAACCTGGGCCATGCACCCCAATAACTGGGCTGTGGCCCAAGGCCACATGCTGGGCACAGAGCCATGTTCCGTCCTTTCCCTCGCCACTTACAGGAGCTTGCCACTTGCTTCCTTGGAAGAAGTGAGAGGGTCAGCAGCGCGTGAATGTCCTTTCACAATGTCCTCTGCAGCTCAGAGCGGCCAGTTTAAGACATGAGTTTTCTGTGGCCCTCCCAGCAGTGAGAGGTCTCATTTGCAGATCTGAGCTCATGGTCACCCCACCCATTTGCCTTGCCACCGAACCCACCTGTCACCCGTCATGCCACTCAAGCTATCCTCTGCATTAGCTCCAAAGCGGCTGAGGCTGCCCTTCCCTGCTCTTAACGTTTCTTCTTCTTTCTCAGAAGCCACTTCCAAAGCCCCTTTCACGATCCTGTGTCCCACCCTCTGTTTCCTGCTTTGGCTTCTCCATTTCGATGCCTAACCTGGAATTCAAAGCCCTGTTCCTTGGCCCTAGCCTTCCCTTCCCCCGCGTGGCCTCAGCACCCAGCCTGCCATGAGCCCACACTGCTCCCAGGTTTTAGGGTGCCCCACCCACCTGGCCCCCCAAATCCAGCTCTACCCCATGCCCTTCATGAAACTCAGGTGCCAAATTTGCCACAACCAAAAGCAGTTTCCTCCTCGGGACATTTGGATTTAGGATAATCTGTCTCGTTGCTCATTTATTCATCCATTTGACTCCTAAGAACATCCCACACCTCCTGGTACCAGGGTCTGGCTCTTAGACCTTGTGAAAGAACCAGGGCTAATGTCATCAGCCAACTTGCAGGGAGCTGAAATGACTAGCCACCACCAGCATAGTCTACAGAAGGGACATGGAGACAGAGACCTGGGTCTCAGCATCTCACCAGCTGTGTGACTTGGGCTGATTCTCCAAACTTCCCTAAGATGCCATGTCCTCAGCTCATTGGGTCAGATGATCTCCCACACCAGGACCTTGGCAACTGCGAAGGTCTCCGTAAGGCCGGAGCGTGTATTGAGCTTCACACAGCCCCTCCATGTCTTGCGTGTACTGGAGAGTGTAAATTTATTTCTAACCATGACCTGCCGGCTCCCCCTTTTCTATTTCTGGCCTTTCGTTTTTTCTCTTCTTCCTCCAGCTGTTTGTATTCTCGAAGTTCTCCCAAGCTACTCCAGGTGGACCCATCAGCAGTAGATAAGACATCTCCAGACACTGGGGGACACAGTTAAGCAAAATCTCAGCTCTCGCAACATTGCCATTTAATTGCTTTACTGTCGCATGTCAGGGCCGCCCCTGCAAGAAATGTATTTGTATGTGACTCTCAATTTGGGGCCATGCAGATCCAAATGAGGTTTCTGCCAGTGCTGACAAACAATAAGGTCGAAGATAGATTTTCTCTGAGAAATGTGCCATAAAATTTTTTTCCAACTTTTTATGTTTATATTCTGCCATGGTTTGTACAGAAAGATCATATCTTCACCTCGTTGCTTTGCTTTATAGGCTCTATTCAGCAAGGGTTATCACATACCTACTATGTGTGTGACGCTGCAAACGTCGTGGGGACAGTACCCCTGGCTTTGGGGAATATGCTGCAGCTTCTTTGGGAGAAACAGCTCTTCTGGGCACTCTCATTTGGGTGAAAGCCTCGAGAACGTAAAGGCACCAGAGAAATTAGAGGTGCCAAGTGGGCCAGACACCTCTCCATGAGGGGGAATTCTGTCGAGAAAGTCTCACGTGAGACGCGAATTGAAAAGAAAGGTCATTTATAGGCTGACAGAGGTGGGTGGTTTAACTCTAAAAAAAATGCAGATTTCAGAGAATAAAATGCATACTTATCCACAGAAAATAACCATTGGGAAAGCTGAGTGCCTAGTTCTCTATATGAACTAAACATGTTTGTATTTGTCCAGGCCTTTGGTTATGATGGTGACCCATTTTCTGAGTGTTCCAGGAACGTGGCTTTATGTGACTGTCATTGTAACAGTGAGGGCAGGTCCTGCAGCATCTCACTGTGCAGTCAGTACATTGCCTGAGGTCACCCGCATGCTAGTGACCCATCCCGGAGTGCAGCCAGTGTGTCGCACTCCGTCCAGGCGACTTCTGCCCCCCTTCAGGAAGCCAGGGGAGGTCGAAGACCCCAGGCCGTGACCCCCTAGAAATCCCATGGATGCAAAGGGACCACCTCTGACTCCTGCGGACAAGCACAAGAATGCGTTTGATCTAAGCAGTCACGGGTCTGTCCTACCTCTCACCCAGCTGCAGATGGGTGTGCCGAGTGATGATTCATTTTCCCCTCACGTTGGGAGTCCCGTGCATGCTGCTGCACGGACACCGGATTTGCATACTGCAGTTTTGCATGTCGCTCCCTCCCTGTCCTGGTGGAGGAAGTGAATCATGGTGTCCTTGACACGCTGGACAGCGCTGCCTCTGCACCGGCTCTGAAATGAACGAGGCTGCGGCAGAGGCCCGGCGGCGTGGGTGCGGAACTCAGTGCGCATGCGTGCTGGCGGGGCGTGCCGCCCCTCCACGCGTCACCGCGCCGACCGGGGCCGCAGTGGATTCAGGCACGGGTCAGCCTTGACCCCAAGAGCTTATCCCTAAAAACATAAACAGGATGGATGCAGGTAACTGCGATGCCAGGCAAAGAGCGATCGGTTCATAAACTTGCCAGAGTGCAAGTGCTGAAGTCCAAGTGCTGCGGGCCTTTGCGTTGGGTAGGACCAGCTGGTGCTTGGTGCAGAGGGACCCGCTCCCCGTCCTGCCCCACTCCAGCCCCTGCCCCGCCCTCTGACACGGGGTGTGCCGGAGCTCGAGCTCGCTGCTCTTTGCTGACACTTCCTCTGCGCAGTCTAACTAACTTCTTGCTGCCTCCGAGCCTGAGCGTGGTTTTGCTCTCCAGGCCCTTAAAGAGAAAGCGGGAAGAGACCTTGTGCATATTCACGTCATCCCCCTTTCCATCGAGCAAGACTCACCACACTTAAATACTTTCCATTTTGCCGGCACAGCATGAGAATTGCTCAGTGTATTTTGCCACAGAAACTGAACATGTTTCTAAAGAAACATGACAACATTGCCTTTCGTAGCAGGAGGGAGGGGAGGGAACTCTGCTACGAAGGAGCCGTGCCCCCTGCGGTCCTCGGGAAATGAGATGGTGCCCTGGGCTGGTGAGGGAGGTGGAGGATTCCAACGCCTCATGGCTCCCTGTCAGGGTGCTTGCTGCCCAGGCCGCACCCCTGCACTGACAGCCGGGGCGCCCCCATCGATAAGGCAGGCCGTTGGATCGGATGGAGGCGGGCTGTGGTGCTATTGTTTTTCTTATGAATTATACCTATCCTTCAGGATCTTACTCAGGTTTCATGTCTCTGTTTTTCATTCTTTGGCCACTCTGCTCTCCGTGCATCTCTCGCTGTGTGCTGTAAATTCTTGTTGCATTTAAAATCTGTGTTTTATGCCGCCTTGCAATTGATGAAACTTTGGGACTTGCATTTGCTTTGTAATTGTGTCCTGGGTTTTAGTCCTGGGCAGCCAGCAAGCTTGTAAATGTCCTCAGTGTCTTCTGGTGATTAAAATATTCTCCATACTTGATGGTGGGGTTTGAGGATTTGAGATTTCACAAGGCCTGTGAAAGGAAAGCTGTTCTATAAATCCCCTAAGTTTTGCCTGAGCCACAAAGGTCAGCATTAATGAAAATCATTTCAGGGATTTTTTTCATAAATTAGATATGTTTAAAAGAACTTTTTCAGGAACTTTCATTCATTGATGGTGAGAATGTAAAATGGTGTGGTCTCTGTGGAAAACAGTTTCGTGGTTCCTAAAAAAGTTAAATGTGAAATTACCATCTGATCCCCACAATTCCACTCCTAGGTGTTTACCCAAATGAATGGAAAACAGGATCTAAAACAGATATTCGCGCACTCATAGCAACAGTATCCACGGTAGTGAAATGCTGGAAACAGCCCCAGTGTCCATCAGTGGATGAATGGTTAGCTGACTGTGGTCTCTTCGTGCACTGGGACGTTAGTCCTCCATGAAGAGGAACAAAGCACCCATGGCTGCGACACCATGGGTGTGCATCCACAGCATCGCGCCAAGTGACAGGAGCCAGACACGGAAGGTCACGCAGCGTATGGTTCTCTTTATGAGGACCATCCGGAAATAGGTGACTCCACAAAGACCGTGCAGACTGGTGTTTGACGAGCAGAGAGGGAGGAATGGGGAAGCCGGTGACCGAGAGATGGAGGTGTTTTGGAAGTGCGTAGAGGCAGTGGTTGTGTGACGTGGAGAATGAACTACGTGCCACAGAATAGTTCACCATAAAGTTCACATAAGGCGAAGAGACCCCTATTTAAACATATCTAATTTATGTTATGTGAACGTTGTCCCAACGAATTAGTTTTTTAAAACAGAACTTTTTCAGAACTTTTTCAAGTTGGCATGGGATGAGGTTTTACTGGGCACTGAGGCTTAGGTCCTTTTTCCTTTGTTCGTACATGGGACCTTGTACATAGTTAAAATCGTCAGCTAGAACATGAGGAGCTTTGAGAGCTGTATGCGTGTAGGGACTATAGGAGCTGATTAAAAAGTCCTCACAAAAGCAAATATTTTAGGATGATTTATACTTTTCTGAGGCTAGGTTAAAGCACTAAAGTAAACTTTGTTTTTCTGGACTTGGGAAGAGGAACAGCTTTATCTTAGCTTTCTTTGAGGCCCCTGGGTACTCCAGTATGTAAAAGTAAAGGTTGGTGTTGCTCTGGTGAACATATTACCTGAAGAACAGGTGCAGTTCATGCCATGAGCCCGGAGTTCAGAGCTATGCCAGCCACCTCTGGTGCCTGCCCCCCCGCCCGCTCTCTCTGTCTCCCTCCCTCATCTCTCAAGGCTAATCTTTTCCTGGGAGAAAAAAAGATTTTGTGTATGATATTTTAGTATTCCTAACGTGTATGGAATAGTTGATTTTAGAGCTGGGAAACCTGAAATAAAACCCCGTTCTGCACCTTCCTGTGTCTTCGGGCAGATTACTGAACTGTCCTGTGCCTCAGCTTCCTGGTCCCTACGCCGGGGATAAATCACACCGTCTTATGAAAGTGTGAGGCTTGAGGGAAACCCACATGAGCAGTGCCCGGCTGTGGAAACCCACAGAAACATTAGCCTCTCTGCAAAGAAAAACACCACGAAAGTGTGTCGCCTGTAGAGCATTACCTCCAGGGACACACCAGGTGTTCCCTCCAGCCTCTTGCTCGACTCCCCCGGACCCTTTTCACCCTTCCTTACATCTGTGCTCCTCTGCGTCACACCCTTTCTTTGCACTGCTGTTTAGAGGAAGTGCAAAGTACCTGGGTCTTGTTTGGTTTCTTCATTGACTGTCTTCCCTAGTCAATAAGGACTCTGCATTTCCCCTTCCCCACTCCTGGATTGCCACATAGATAATTATACTTTGTTCTCACAGGCCTTTAGATGAGAAACAGATTTCCATATTACCACCTGTATATTTGCATGTTGGCTTTTTCCCCCCACTGTCAACGAAACCAGCCAAAGTTCAACAAACATCACACGAACCGAGATTTTCCAGGTACCGTCTCTTTGCCTCGGGGTCTCTTCGTCTGCTGTACACTTTCACCTTTGGGCCAGTTCTCCCAAGTCTTAAGCATTCATAATATGTCTGCTCCTCTTCAAATCTTGATTCGTTGTTACTTTTCTCTCCCCCTTCATTCGAGAAACATTTATGGGACACCTGTTCTGAGCAAGGCAGTGTGACCCAGGGAGTCTGAAGTAGGGAAAGTTAGAAATCACTGCGGTCAGAGTTAAGCTGTGTGAAAGGGGTAAGATTTCATGAAACTCTGTTTTTGTAGCCTCTCTATTCCCCAGTCATGATTTGGGGGTAATTTGTCCGAAATGGTTTTTGCAGAGTGTGTATTTCATGACTTTGTGACATCCCTTCCCTACATTTTTCCCTTGGGTGTTTGTTCTTCGGCCTCCTGGCAATTCGTAACAAGCTGTTCGTCCTATGAATCGTTTGGTAGAACAGCCCTAGTTTGTTCTAGTCCTTCGCTTTCCTCTGGCCTCTTGGAAAACTTTTTAATGTCCTCAAGCTTGGTTATAGCCGTTGGGCATAGAAGTTTTCCTCCTGGCGGCGCTGACACCAGGCCATTGGGCTGGCCTTATCAGCCCCATTTCTGGTTGGGGTGGCCCCAGGAGGTGATGCGGCCAGTCCCCCAAGGCCACCCTGCTAGCCAGGGGTGGAAGGTGGCTCCGGACCTTGTAATGGTCGTGCAGTTATATTTGGGCCTCACCCTGTGCTCTGGAGCCGCCCGCTGTGATGGTCACTTGGGTGACGAGGACCACTGTTCCCTGAGAACCTGGCCACGCTCAGCCTCTTTCTCTGATGATAGAACATATGTGGCCGCTGCCAGTGGGGGACAGTATGAATATTAATACATTATATTTCATTTTTATTACTTTTTATTGGGTTTTCATGCAGATGGTATTTGTGAGTGAAGTCCATGCACCGAGCTATAGGCATCTTGTTTTCTGGACAAAATGGCAAACCTCGCAGCAGATGCCAGGGCGTGCTGGGAGCGGCCGGCCAGGGGAAATGCCTGTCCATGTGGCCGGCCATATAAAATGGGATGAACCGTGAATTTTTATATTGTAACTGTCATCTGAGGCAGGTGAACACTATCGTTCAGCAGTTTGGCAGGGTGTTCCTCGCATGGCTGTGGCTCACCCCGTGATGCCTAGTCCTGGGGTTGACGTGGGTGCATCGCCCTCCTCCCTGCTCACGGCGCCCCTAAACCCTCATCCTTCATCCTGCTCATCTGACATCTTTCCACCAAGCCAAAGCAGACGCTACGTCTGCCGTTGCCACGTTTTACCGTCTGTGTCTATGCTCATGCGACCACGGACAGCCCCAGAGTGTGCGGGAATGACCAGGTCAGCAGGTACTGGTAGACTTGTCCAGACCACTTAACCCTGGCAGGTGGCCCTTTAGATCCAGGTGGACCAGAACGGAGTCCTGTGTGACTCCAGAGACAGGGGGTGGTCCTGCGCTGGGGACCAGTACGGTGGGGCCAGTATGAGCCCTTAGCATGTGCCTTTGGTCCTGCCCTGGGGGCGACGCCCTGTGGAGCCCTGAGCTGGCTGTGGTGGGGTGTGTCACAGTCAGGCCACGTCATCCTTTGTGGTGGGGGCTGTTCCTGTCCGGGCTAGGGCGCAGAACCTCACTCTGGCCACGCAGCTGGTGTCCTGTGGAGCATGTGAGAGCACGCGTCCCTGGGGGAGCGGAGCATGACTGACTGTGTGAGGTGGAGGGGGATGGATTGAACTGGATGTATTTGTTTCATGAGTCAGGAAGATCAAATGAGTTTCTGCTAGCTCGAAATTAAATAGTCTGTTTTAGCCCGGTCGAAAGAGAAACCCGAGAAACTCAAAGTCCTGCGTAACGCAGAACACTTAGACTTAACCATTCTCGATTATTTATTAAACAGGGAAAAGAAGTATGTTCCTGCTTTTCTAATTTCAGATTTTTTCTCAGTTTAGAATTAAATGCTTCAAGGAAAGTCTGCATTCATTATGCACATAGAAGTCTCGTTTTCAGACTTAGACTATCGCTCCTTTCATGTGTTCAGTTTGCAGGAAGCGTTTACTGAGTGCCTGCTGCATGCTGGGTACTGGACCTTAGTAGTCCGATGAGTGCAGGTAGTTTTAGAAATGTTCAGAAATGTTTACATGAGTCACACAATATTGGAGAATAACGAATATCCTATGTGTACAAGTTTTCCAAGTGATGAAACGTATCCATTTCAACACCGTTCTTAAAATGTTTTCATTTTTCTGGACAAAAATCTAACAAGAAGATACCATCGCAGTTACTGCCTTCTGATACAGAGCAGAGGACATTGGGAGATGGCCGTGACATTTAATAAGCATCTGCTAAAAGCCGTGGGCCCACATTCAACCTTGTGGCAACCATTGTTATCCCCACTTAGCAGATTAGAAAACTGAGTCTCAGGAAACCAATTGCCACGTGACACAAGGCTAGAAGGTAGTGCTGCTGGACTGTGTACCTGATGCGTCTGACTCCCCCGCACACCATCCTTCCGCCAAAGGGTGCTCTGTCTGCAACTGAACCTTTTCTTCATCCCTCGGGGTTATCATGAGTGTGATGAAATGCGCTCAAATACAGAGATGCCCTTGTGTGTTCTATGTAGATGTTTAATTCTCTTTGCTTCAACATTAAAAGGCTCCTGTTATCTATATTCATTGGGTTCTTAAAATAATAACTAGAGCTGCCATTTATTAAGTGCCTATTATGTGCCAGGAACTTTCCATACATTATCTCTGCTCTGCACAGACATCACCCCCGTTTCATAGCTGCGGAAACGGGCTCGAAGAGGTTTTGTGACTGCCGTGGTCGTATAACCACTAAGCGACAGATCCGGGTCTTTCTGCCTCCAGAGCTTTCACGTTTTCTCGTACCAGTTGGTCTCTGGTCCTCTCGGGGTTTGGCCACCTCTGCTCACTGCCGTGTCTGGGTGCCAGCCCCTCCCCGCCTCCAGTGTGATGTTCTAATCTGTTCACGACTCACAGAGTCAAGTAACCAAACTTGTTAAAAGTAATGAAAAAATATTGGCGCAAGAGCCAAAAGACCTGGATTCTAGCCACAGGCTGGATCTGTGACCTCGAACAAGTCTTTAACTCCTAGAATTTTAGAACCGTTAGCCCCGAGTCCCTGCTCCCCTGCCTGGGCTGGGCATTCATTGTAGACGTAGGAGAAATCTTTATACACTCCATCCACACAGTATGTGTAAACTGAATTATGTTCAGTACATATGGACACAACTTGTGTTTTTTTCTGATGTATAATAGATGTGATTAATATCTTGAAAAATATTACTTGGCTGCTGTAGCTGGTTAGCATTTTTTCTAAGTTCCAACGAGATGATTCTAAAAGTACAATCACTACCATGTGGCTCTGACCACCCCCATCCCACCCACCACCCACCCCCACTGTTCTGCAGGTGAGGACAGGGCTCCACTTCATGCCGGGGCCGCCGTGCCCTGCACACCTGGGTGGGATTGCCGTGTGCGTCCGGGACGCGGGGGCACGGTGCGGGGGTGCAGAGCAGGCTCTCGGAGGGCCTGGCACACTGTCTGCGGCTGACGTTCGTGAACTTCATGCGTGAGCCCCAGCGCATCTCACTGTGGTGCTCAAGGCTTCTGGAGTTTCTTTCCAGACCCTGAGTTACATCCTGGGCAGTTGTCGATGCCAAAGAAATGAGCTCCAAATGTTATTAAATTTATACATCTCTTCTGAAAAGAAAATACTGTTTTAGATACTTCGTAATTAGAAATTGGCCAGATTCGTCATTTTTCTGAGAGCAGCTCATTTAAAATTAATATAAAAAGAGAGAGAGAGAGATTGTCTGTATGTAGGTATGCATATTGGCACACTAATCTTAAATTTGATTTTTGAATATAAGAATTTTTTTAAACGCCTCTTTTTATCCAACCTGGTAGAATCAGTACCTTTCCTGAAAGGAGAAATAAGTGTACTAGCTACATAGCATATTTCTATTTCAAAGACTATCTGGATTTGTCTCATAGGACACAGTTCTTCAATCGTTATTTGTTTTTAGTATATAAACATAATGTTATACTTTACAGAGCACGATCACGTGTACTATTTCATTCAGTCATCAGAGCAGCTCCGTTTCATGCTCACTTACATATGTGCAAACCGAGAACCTGCTTGGCTCAGGACAGAGCCAGGAAGGCGTCGAGCCAGCCGGTCCCCAGCCCCGGCCAGCTCTCCCGATGCCCAGGCTTTCATTTAAGTGCTGTTTCTCAAACGTAAATTGTGTTCCGTACAGTGGTGCCAGGTCAGAGTTTAAATAATTCCAAGCAACATATTACTACGAGGGAGAAGAAAAACCTCAAAGTCTCGAGGAGCAGGCCTCGATCGCGTTGGCTCTGTCTCGCGCTGCCGTCTTACCGTATAAGCAGAGAGCCTCAGTTCAGTGGCGCGCCCTCCACAGACGTGAATGCTGAACTTCATCCATCATAAAGGTAAAGGGCTCGTCCGAGTGCTGAATTACCTACCAGCAACTGCCATCTCATCGGAGGCTCGCTTTTATCAGCAGCCGTGCCAGATGTTCGCACAATAGAAACTGTGGAACTAGAGAGACATGTAAACCCAGCTCTACAGCTGACCACGTGTGCCGCCAAATCCGGCTGCTGATAGCAAGGAGGGCGGTCTTCTTTTTGTGCGAAAGGAACCTTTCCCACAGAATCCCAGTGTCGTGGCGCCGAAAGTGATCTTGGTGATGGTCTCATCCCCGCCTCCTTCACTGTGGAGCGTGTTCAACACATTTATGCCCAGCACACTAGGTCCAGGCCCTCAGCCAGGTGCCGGAAGGGGCGGTTTGCAGGCCTTCCTGGCCGGGATTGGCCAAGTTCAGGCACCTCGTTGGTTGGGGCCCGGCGGCATCCACCGAGGGCCAGCTGCGTGTGCCTGCTCTCGCCCCTTCTCACTCCCCTGTCTAGTGAGTGGGACCAGCTGCGGGACTGCAACCTGGACTCCGTGTCCAGTGCTCATGATGGTAACTAACCACAGGCACGCGTGCTCTAGCAAGTGGACCTTGGGCTGATGTGGTACCTAGTTCTTCAAACCGGCCAACAAGCGTTCTACAGTCTCTGGACGCAGCTCCTTCCCAAGCACTTGCCCTGCCACCCCTTTGAAATCTATCATCTCTGCTGCTCCCTGCTCTTCAGACCCCTGGCATTGGGCCCCTGTGCCGCCTCTGTCCCTGTCCCCATCAGGGAAGCTCTGCGTCTCTCTGGGTTACTTAGTCATTTCTCCCGACTCGTTCCTCCTCCTCGCTTTCTAATTTCAGAGTTAGAAATCTCCAGACCCCAATTAGTCCCAACTCTTCTCTAGCAACGTGTAAGCCATAACTTTGGAGTTCTGAGCCCAGTGATACACGTGAGGTCATACATTACCCCTGGACCAGCGGGAAGCTGCTGACAGGACAGGCAGGGATGGGCAGGTTTATACAGGGCTTGTTAGGTGAGAAACATTTCTGAACAGCCCCCTGTGCAGGCAGAGTACTTGGGACCTTCATCAGTTCAGCTAATATGTGTAGATGGTGTTGTGTAAAAATAACTTCGGGCTACTTCACAGGAAATATTTATTTTCATTCAAAATTGGATAGCAAGCTGATTCTCATAAGAGTAGGTGAGGTAAATAACTTGAAGATGATGCACTTGCACTGGCTAAACCTTGATCCTGAGAACTTCGGGGTTCTGTTTTACGCGTGAACTTCGTGCTGGTGATTGAATGAGGGAGCCCCAACAACACCAGCAAAATGTGACTGCTCGTCTCTGATCGCACGTGCCAACTTGGTACGTTCTCCCCATGGCAGAGCCAGCCTCTATGACAGAAGTCCACTGTCTCCCCAGCTCTTGGGGAGGAGACTGTGAGAGCACTTACACCCCAGGCAAATGCAACACTCAGCGGGCGTCTCTAAGATGTAGCAAGATGAATCGTTGATTGCTAGCTGGCAATTAGGAATATTTTCATTTTGAGAATTTCTCTTAATTTGCCTTGGGAATATTGGAGTTTGACTTGCAATGATACCATGAGACATGAACTCACAATAAAATGGGAAATAAAATTACAGTATATTTTAATATACAATGCTCCCGAAAGTACCCCCACAGTCTTAATGAGTTACTGGTCCTTCTCAGTAACTTTTTTTCAGGTTCTGTGCTGGTAACAAATATACACATAGTCAGAATGCTTCTTATAATGAACATTAGTGTTTTTAAGTTTGCTGTCTGGATGTGGGTTGGATGGGAGGTAGGAAAAGTGATTTTGCATGGGAATTCATCTCCAGTGTTAAAAATAATAGTCAACGGAAACATATGATTGATACACAAATATTATCCCATACCATGTTACTCACGGAAGCATTCGATGCTAAAATTGTAGGCCGTAATCAAAAATAAATAGGAGACCAGCCCTGTAAGACACTTACCTATAGCCAAGGTCAAGACACGTGTACACACACACGCACACACCCATCTCCAACACAGCCCTTGGAAGAGAACCAGACAGCAGCTATCAGACCCCACCTTCTGGCCTTTGATATCTGACCTAGACTCTAGAGGTGAGAGAGTAAGAAGCCAGTTCTTACACATCTGCCTGTGTCTTCTGGTCTCTGGCCTCCCTCAACTGCATCTGACATTCTGTGGTCAAATTGTCACTTGACGGTCACCACCAGGGAGTGGAGCCATAAGGGGAGGAGGAGGAAAGAGTAAATGCAGAGAAGCCAAGGAGCACGCAGAGCCAAGAGAATGAGAGGGCGGGTGGGGACGGGGGGCTGCGGGGCCATCCCCAAGATGAAAGGATCATCGGCACCAGACTCACACAGTCACAAAGGAGCAGGACCTCGGCCAGGTGGACCCGGCCAGGATTCTGGGGCAGTGAGAGGCACAGAGCATGTGTGCTCGTGTGGGCGTGTGTGAACACGTGTGCGTGTGCGTGTGTGTATGCATGCGTGGTGGCCCACTGGGCTCGTCCCTCCAGGCCCAGTGGACTACCTATGTTTGCGGACCTTGACAGCACTTCACAGAGGGTTGGAATGACTTGGACCCATGTTGCTCGAGAACAAAGGCAGACTTAGGCCTGCGTGTGCTCGCACTCAGCCTTCAGAGTTGGGCTAGAAAGGACCTCAGATCTGGTTCTTCCCAGAGACCTTGGCCCTCTCTGTGGGAAATTCCATTTCATCTGGATTCTTGTCCCACCCACCAATCCACCCACCAGCCCCCGAACTGCCCCAAAACATCATTGATCACAAAGCTGAGCTGTTCGGGCCAGAATTTTGTTTAGTTTAGTGCAGGAGGGGCTAAATTACTAGGCCCTCCCTGTACTGCTTGGGAATCCATGGGAACTGGTATTTCCTCCCAGGTGCAGGGGTGCCTGGTAATGACCTTGACACATGGATGAGATGGATTGAGAAAACACTGGGGGTGACTCATGAAATTCTTAAGCAACGTTAAGTTTACTGTGTTTGTCCTTTTCCGTTACCAGTGTATCCCGTACCCCAAACCTCTAACAATGCCTGCCGTATTATTAATAATAAATACGTTGTTGAATGTTGCTGATTAATTTTAGAAAGTATTAGGCATTTAGAGTTTTGAAAAATATATAAAATTTCATCACCGACCTCTTACCTTTAGTCCTTATCATTGACAGCTTGGTTAAACCAGGATGAGTAGAATACTCCTTTTTCTTCACACGCTTCCTCTGTCTGCAGTGGACTGGCCCCAGGGTTGTGGGCGGTTTGGCTGCGAAAGCGCTTTCGGGCGGCGGGTCCTTCCCCTCTCTTTGTACCTCGTCTTACTTCACTGCAACCAAGGAGTTTCACAGGCCGGATGGCCTTATTTTGCCTCCTGATGGAGAAGAGAGAATAACTTTTATCTTTATGTACTTACCGATTTTTTTATTTTAAATATCCCACCTCCAGCTGTTTAGAATTATTACCCGAGTTTTAGAAAAGCCAGCGTTTGGTTATAATTATTTCCTTTGCAAAACGGCTCTAACTCAGGATCTGTTGTACACTTGTCTCTCAATATTTAGTGTTTGGATTTTGAAAGGACATGTGTATTTTACCGTAGAACATGATTTTTTAAAGAGTTAACCAAAATGTAACATGTTTGAGTAGAGTTACCTGAACCAGGTGGAGGACAGTCCAGCCCTAGGGGTTCTGGAGAAGATGTCGCCTCATTTCTTAAACTTCCCCAACCCCGGCATTAATTCAAAAGCAAGAATATTGCCCGCTAACGTCTTGAAATGATGCTGTTGAAAATTGTTTAAAATAGTTACATATTTAACACGTTTAAAAAGAATATTTGTATACCAATGTTCGTAGCAGCATCATTCACAATAGTCAAAAGGTGGAAGCAACCCAGGTGTCCATCGACAGATGACTGGATAAACAAAATGTGGTGTATACATACAACGGAATGTTCTTCAGACTTAGAAAAGGAATTGACATGCGCTACAGCATGGACGGACTGCGAGTGTCATAGCAGTGAGATTCCTCCTCCGTGAGGAGTAGTCACATTCGTAAAGACAGAAAGAATGGTGGTTGCCAGGGGCAGAGGGGAGGGGAAAACGAGGAGCTGCTGTTCAGTGGATGCCCAGCCGCGCCCCTGCCCACCAAGGGGACCGCAGGCGGGGCAGGGGTGCAGCTGGGGGTGAATAGGGACAGCTTCCCATCCGAGGTGGCATCCGAACGGGGCCCTGAGGAAGGTCGAATCGGCCTGTCCCTCCTTGGTGCCCAACAGAGCCCTTCGTTCTGGCACTTGGTTGCATGTGCATGTTTATAGCTCGGGCTACCCTCCTCGAGTGTGAGTTTCTTAAGGAAACTCATCTAGAGATGGGTGTTATTTAGTGTCTCTGGTACCGAGCACAATGCTTGACTCACTGTGGGTCCTTGGTTGATGCTGTGTGAGTGAATGAACGAGTGAATGAATGAATGAACAGACCAACAGGTGCATGTAGTGGCTGGCGAGACTGGAGCGGTAACTTGGACTTGATCACAGGGCCTAGAGGGCCAGGAATATTGAGCCGATTAGCAGTAGAGGGTGATTTCCTTCTAGGGTGGGAGCCGGTGGCTGCACTCTGCACCAAGTAAAGGGTGGAAGCTGGGGCAGAAGCCACATCGGTTGGCGCCTCACCACGAGCCCCAGCATCGCCAGGATCTGTACCCAAAGTGGCGTGAGCTGTGCACTGGTAACAGAGGTGGCAAATTGAGGGAGGGAACCAGATGTGACTCCTGGATGCAGTTGTGTCTCCTGGGCTAGGAAGAGCAGAGCCCACTCAGGCCAGACCACTGTGGTCTGGGGAAGCTCCAAGTCCACAGAGAGGCTGTCCTGGGAGCAGGACCCTGGGTCCCCGGACAGAGAAAGGCAAGAGATTCCGGCTCAGAGAACGACGAGCTTCCCGTTCCCAGGAGCGGCGGTGGCTGCAGTGCACTGGGCTTGGCCAGTGGAGAGTCCAGGCTGCATTCTGAGACTTTCCTTGGAGAGACACTTTTCTGCCTGGAGAACCAGGACTCGTCACGTGAGGGTCTTTAAACGTGTCCACTCACGGTGGCCACAGCATCCTTAATTTTCACATAAAGCACACGAGCTTCATTTGGATTCACAGAAAATGAGACTTTTTCTTACGTGGTGTTCAGCAAGGATTAGAGATCGTTTTTCATAGTCACTTCTTGACCGTCCACGCTAACGGGAGGAGGAGAGGGGCCGGCAGCTGGAGCACTGGGGCTCAGTACGTAAGATGGCAGGTGATCCAGAAATCTTGTGCCCGTGGACGTGGACGCGTGCTTCTGTTTGTGTGGAGAGGTGCCTGGAGTTCTGAAAATTCACCACAGAATTTCACAATCAGCTTTTGATAAAGACAACTCAGGAGGACCTGAAGACGGGCTGGCTTCCTCCCCTCCCCCACTCACCTCCGTCCTGTCCCAGCCCTCCTCGGGGGTGGCAGCGTGCTTCCAGTATCGAAACAAGCCAAGGAGGAGAAGATTAAAACCTAAGCCAGGAAAAACTTTGCGAGTTTAGTTTTCAAGCTGGTTGTGGATGTGATGAGGCACTTAAGACATTGACCCAATTTGAACTTGATGGCCCCATTGGAGAGCTGCCTTTAATGGCCTTTCTTGTGTATTTATATCAAGAAAGCAGTGCTACCAGCTCACCCGAAGTGCAAAGTCTGCCTGGAATAGAGAGATTGAAGAGTGGCTTTATCATGTCGTGAGTTAGTGCAGCTTTATCATACAGTGGGTCAATGACAGCCGAGAGGAAGGTGTTCTCCATGGGAAAGTCATGGGCAGGCACCCCAGGGTGGGGGTGCTGTGTAATGCTGCGGCCCTGTGGTCTGACCCGGGTCCTTGGCCCCATGACAGGCCTGTGGAGGTGGCTTTAAGAGGACACGCTTTGTTAGGCAGCCCTGCTACAAAACGGGAGGGCCAGGCCCATCTTGTCCTGCTGGGGACATTCAGGAACCACGTCTGGACGTACACACACCCACAAACGTGAAGACGACGCCATCTTCTGAGGACTCTTGGCCGATCATGACATGAGGTTGAAGACGATTTGCCACATTCGAGGTGTTCCTTCCAGCCAGGTTTGGATACAGTCCCTGTTGATTCTATTTCTAGGGACATTCAGTACCCACGTCTGTCACAGTCTGTACTTTCCAAAACATTCTTTGCCCCTCACAAAAGCCCTCGTAACACAGAGTCCTCTCAACATCCAAGGCACCTTGCAGGCAGGATCTTAAGTCCCAATATCAATGTAATAATAGGTACCTGAGCCTGAGTTGACTTCAGCCCCAGCGAGGGCTGTCCTTGAAGGCCCCAGGCTGCAAGCTGCTTTGGTGCGGGCTAAGCTGGAGTGTAAATCAGGGTTCCCCATGGGGCTGAGGCCTTCTGGAGGCAGCGGGACCTTGGAAGGGGGTGGGGGAGCTGACTGGAATCCAACCCAAATAGTCCTGGGGCCGAGGGGACTTTCTCTGTCTGGAGAATGCTAAACTTATGCTGAATTCTGCCTGAAGAGTCTTTGGGGGAATCGGGGGCACTCTTCAGAGATCATTTTACCCTTAGAAAATGCCGAGTTCACCTTTGCTTTCCCACCTGCTCATACCCCATATGACCGCCTTGGCATAATCTGCAGAAGGCTCTGCTCCCCAGGGTTCTGGTTTAGGGAATGGAGAAAGGCTAATGTCCGTGTCACAGTGGTTCCTGATAAGGGCGTCCTAGGTGTTAAATATTTCTTTTAAGCTAAGTGTTCTACTTCTGAGAGGTTAGAAAACGAATTAATTTTCATACACAGCCTTTATTCGTCAGCGTGTGAGGGGCTCTGGGCTTTTCGATTTGGCTTTGCTGCAGCCAGCTAACACACTGCCTTCCTGAGATGAGCTGACAAGGATACAGAAATGAAGAAATAAACAAAAAGCCATGTTAATTTCAAGCTTCAGTAGGAATACAAAAAGAAATATTAACATTCGCTGAATGACAAATAATGAAATGGCTAAGAATTTTTAATGCGTCTAACAAGGTTTTTTGTAAGCTCTCATGGATTTTTCGCCCAGCAGGTATGGCACATTTATAACCAGCAGCGCCCCGTGAAGGCGGTTCGGTAGGTGGTTTAATTTAAAGATGGGCACCTCCAAGCACGTGGTGTCCTAAGCCGATTCCGTAGCCCCATTTATACTTCTCTAATCTCCTCACAGTAGCCTCATCTCCTTAGAGTCATCTTCACAACAGCTTGTCCACTAAATAAAAGTCACTTTACTGGGCTAGGATGGTCACAGAGCTGTTGTTTGGTTGTTGTCGGGTAATATTTATGTAAAAAGTATGTGTGCGTGTGTGTAATTAATGCGTAATGTATTGTCTTGGCGTCATATTATTAATGTCTTACGTCGTCTTGCGTAATGTGTGATAGATGCGTGTCTAATGCTGGCACGTAGCGCCAGCCCCTGACTCCTACTTATTTCCTGTTTCTTTCATGGTCATGTTCTTTCAAAGTCTGTCTTCTCACCGTAACATAGTATTTAACACACTGAGAAATATGAAGGTTCTAAAATTTGCATTCATGTGTCGGGTAGACATAAGGCACTATTAATTTCAATTTACATGGATTCGGTTTTGTAAATGTTTTGGAGCGCAGGGAACGGCGTGGGGTATGGTGTAAACACAGACGCGTGTGGTTTTCATCGAGGGGAAAGGGGCTGTGTGTGGCGAGCCTGGGGCGCGGGAACTTCGTCCGGCTCCCTCATCCTGTGGCAGTGGTCTTCTGTCGCCCCTCCTGGAGTAGAATGCTCACACGCAGGACACGCCTGCCTTCTGCTTTATACACCCAGCTCTTAGCAGGTGCTTGGCACACTGGGGACGAAGGTCTGCTGCGGGAGCTGGTTGGGAGAGCAGGACAGGTGTAATGGTGAAGGGGCCTGTGAGGTGGGCAGGAGAAAACGTGGGGCTTTGACAGTCAGCAATGAGTATGACGGTGCACAGGGTACGGAGACTGGTCTTTGGCTGGAAGGCCGGTCGGGGGACAGCCAACCATGGCTTACGGGCCAGCCGCCCCACTCATTCACCAGATGTCGGTGGCTCCTTTTGTGCATTGTCAACAGAGGAGTAGCTCACATGGCCTGCTAAGCTGAAAACACTTATTACCTGTCCCCTTACAGAAAGAGTCCGCTGACCTCTGCTCTAGAGGAATAAACAAAATGAGTCCAGTTACTTTAGGACCGTGTTGTAAAGTGAAGGTGCGCACTTGGTTCTCTTGACCCGGGAACTGACCTGTCAGAGGCGTGGTTTAGGAAATTTAATATGGGGGTGATTCATATTGGACAAGAAACCGGGTGTAGGAAAACCAGTTAGGAGCTTATTACAGCCATCTGTTCAGGCATCACTGAAGAAAGCATGTCACTTTGAATCTTGTCTGAGAGTTGGCTTGGTGTACTTTGTCCCCTGGAGTAGAAATCCCCATTCTTCTTCTAGTTCCTAACACTGGCTTGGGGTCCACCTCGGAGTTCCTTCCAGAAAACTCGTCAACCCCACCCACTGATCACAGCCTTGCTTCTAGTGTTGCTTGTGTGTAGTGAGTGTCCTATCTCACAACCTGTCAGTGCCCTGAGGCGAGGAACTTGGCCACACCTCTCTCGGTGGTTCGAGTAATATTTTGAACCTAACTAGTCCTTTCGAAATCTTTGGTGATGATACAGTCACTGAGCAAGATGTATTGTTGGAGAAAACCTACCCTTTCTCATTCTGTAAATTAGTCAGAATACATCAGACTAATAGTTATAAGAGCAAGCATCTGTCTGATGCACCAGCATCCATCAGATAAAGCAGTTAAACCCACATCAGTCATTTTGGTACAATAAAACTAAAGTTAGTCACGGCACAGATACAGTCAAGATGAAAGCATTTATCCCGGTGTTAGTTTTAAGACCAGTGGAGGCAGATGCTAAGGCATCTGGACTTTAAGTTAGATGGCTCTGTCAGAGAAGAGCCTGGGTGGGGGGAGGGAAGGTCATGGCTAGGGCTGGGGCCTCCAGTTCAGATCTAGCACCTCTTTCTCATCTTCACCCTAAGCCCCGTCAAGGATATGAAATGCAAATGTTTTGAAACTACCCATCGAGTTTCACTTATTAGTATTCATTGATGACCTAAATCAAGGGAGAATCTCCTACTTAATGAAGTGATTAATTTGCTCTGGGAACTGACATTGAAAACAAAAGACTAATTGATTAATATGATTGCTACGTTCATCATCTTCCTTTCGTGGAGAAGAGCCACAATGCGGCCCTTCCAGGTTTGACACTTGGGGCAGGACTAGACGGTTTTGCCTGGAGTCAGCTTCTGCTCTTCACACAGCTGTCTGAGATTCCCATCTCTGTGCTTTTTTCCCCTACTCTATCCACAAACAAAGGCCCTCTCTCTAGCACTTTCTCTCTAAAACCTTGTTTGTTCAGGCTCAGCTCACATCTTACTCTCTAGATGGACCCGGGCTGTCTCACCCTCATAGATCTCTCCTTTCTTAGGAGATTAAGTCACCGTTTTACCTAATCAATACCCATATAGTTTAGCATTTAATTTTTCCTATTGCTTTATGTGTGGGATAATAGAAGAGGATTAAAAGATCAAAAACAAAAAAAAATATCCCCCCTCACCTTGCATCGTGTGGAATCTGACCTCACTGAGCTGATACGCAGACTCACACAGCACAGCTGGGAGGACCAGATGAGAGCATGGTGAGGAGGGCTCATAAACTGACGAGCCACACGACTTTGCTGGCGTCATTGTTATGGTTGGCTCTCTATGGCTTAGCTTCTCTGCTGCATTAATAGTTAAGAGCTCCAAGCCAAAAGTCAACAAGTTTTTGAACATCCTGTGTGAATGGGCTTTACCCTGTGCCAGATAATTTGCTGGAAATAATTTTTTTTAAACAGACTCCTTCAGATTACCTACTTCCATTGTAGGTAGAAGGATAGAAAAGACCCACTTGAAGCTGTGTGAGATCTCAAACGGTAACCATGGGGGGGCCGGCTCGGCCTGTGTCTCGCCCCCACCGAGCCAGAGAAGGGGCCTCCCTGGCCCCCGGAGCCCTCATACACATGGCCCGCCAGACCTCCGTCCTCAGGGACTTCCCCACCCTGTCTTCCTCCACTTAGTCTTACAAAAAGAAGCAGAAGGTGTCAGGGCTTCTGCTCAGAGCCGGGGAATTTGGCAGTGTGTTCAGAAGCCCTGGTGGCTGACTGAGAGAGAGAACTGACAGAATACGAATGAGAACGAGAGGACGTCAGCGTCGAGGTCAGAAGTCTGCCATTCTGTCTTCATTTACTGCAGCAAACGTACTTCTCCCGTTTGCTTGCGACTCACAGTCTTTCAGCCTTTTGCATTCTCAGTTCATCTCCTGCCCACCCTTCTCCCCTCCATGAGCCCCAGAGCCGCTCCGGTAGCTTTTTAGGTTTTTAATATAATTTAGTGGCCATTTTCTTTCCCTCTTCTCCCTAGTAAATAAAAAGTAGTTTTTATTTAAAAAAAAAAAAAAGTGTTCTAACTGCTGCTTTTCTAATCACCACTGTTCTAACCACTGGGACTTTCTGTTCTAGACAGATTTATTGTTATTAAAATATTTGTCTTCATTGTTGCAGGTGGTAGATTTTGCCTTATGGGCTTTGTTCCAACTTGCATTGTTTTTTGTAAGGAAGATAGTGAGTAAGTTACAAGATATTAAATTATGCCATGACTGAGACTAGTGAAAGCGTAAAATCTTTATAAATATAATAAGAGTTAAAGATGAGGTAAGCACAAAGAAGACAGCCCACAGCGATTATATAAATTGTGTTTCTGGTTTAACGAGCTTAATTAATCCCTAGGATTAATAAAAATGTTACTTTTAGTTTTTGTTTTGAAGTTCTGAAGTCAGGAGTTGAACTGACCTTTTTACAGTAGTTAATGGTTAGTTGATGTGACATATTTAGAACTTTCCCAGTCGTTCTTATAAACTTAACTGGTCTTCCATATCAAAGATATTTTATAATTTCATGCCAACTTAAATAAATGCAACATTTCATTTTCAGATTACTAAGTCAGAAGCTAATCAGTTCTATTAACATTCAACAGTTGTGGGATAGGACATGAATTCCACAAGGGCAGAAATATTTGGAGAGGATGCATCTATATTATTCAGTGTATTATCTCTAGACTCTAAAACAATGCCCAGCATACATTGTGGTTACTAGATAAATATTGAATGAATGAATGAATAAGCTATAGATATAAACTATAAGAAATCAGTAAAAATCTTTTTATAAAAACCCAGAATATAATGTTAAAATTCAAATGTGTTATTTTAAGCCAGAACTATAAAGAGTGGACAAGTGGGAGTAATTAAAATTTTTTCGTATTGCCCATCTGAACGATAGCATTTACGCCTAGAAGTTTGGTAATGCCTATTTCTAATAAATGCATTGAAGTCACTTCATTAAAACTTTACTTTCAACTAAAAGAACTATAAGAGTCTAATCCATTTTGTCACACATCATATAAATAGTTCTAAATCGGCTTCAATTTTCTGATCTGCATTCAACAGTGTTTATAGAGACTGACATACAGATAGGTGCCGAACAATCACAATATTAGAGAAAATGTCACGTTAGCAGTTCTTTTCACGTGAGTCTATAAATACAAAGTTCATCAGTGTTGTTTTCTATAAACCTGTCTTTGGTATAATTACTGTTTCTTTTAATTATTCTGCCTTTTACTTTTATAATCTATTATTGTTTGACGTGCCAATTTTCACTTCACTGAATTCCAGTCGTAATACTTTATTTTCAAGCATTATAAAATTATCTTAATGTTCTTTCGATCGCAAATTACTCTTTGAATTCACTGTTTCAAATTGTGGGGTTTAAGAGTGTTATTTTTCAAGCTGTAATCAAAACTAGATGATATTTAAACTTGGCTAAAAAAAACCCGTTTGCATTTTGGGATCCAGAGGTGCAGCTAGCTCCTCTTCCTTTGCTGCAATAACAGGAATGATCAATAATTACATGATATTCCTCTGCCATGGAAAGAGCCAGGCAGGGGGCGTCCAAAACGTCAGTTCAGGGTGCAGACCCAGGGCAGGGGGACCCAGCCGTGTGGTGAAAGGCGTCTACTTGTGTGATGACTTATGATCCTTCTCAGGCTGGCCTCTCAAACCAATAATGGGAGTTGGAAATGTTTAGCTCCTGTTATATCACTTCTCACTTGCCAAATGTCTGAAAGCAGCTTGAGAGAATTTAAACCAAATCTTTCATAAGATACAGTGAAAAATAAATTTAACCTGTCGATTGTGCTATGTTTTGTTCTATCTTGGCACCTCTATACATAAATGGTTAAAATGATGGGAGTCACAGAAGTAAATAAAGTTTAATTATCTCAGTTTCAAATTCAGCCCTGGGTCTGCCTGTGCCTGGCTGTGGTGTTGACCTCATTGCCATATGACGGCCATCAATAGCTCTTTATACTTGTTCTGTTTCCTCTAAAAGACATACGAACATATTTATGTTTGTAGTCTTTTTTTCCCCTGTTATAATTGATGTGCTTTAGCATTATTGAAGTTTTTTTTGTGAGATAGAGTCTATTTGATTACTCTAGGCTTTAATACATTTTACTCCTTCGCTTATTTTTTGTGACTGTGATGGTTTTGTTGCACGTGAAGCAGTTCAGTGAGACCTAGGAAATCCCCATTTCATTTATGTGGTCTCATGGTCATCTCTCCATTTGCCAGATTTCATCCTTGCAAGAACCATACTCCATAGATAATTTTTGGAGGACCTGTTACAGTCTTGTTTTCTCATTCACAAATGAGTCTTAAAAGGCTGAATTTAAGAAGACTATTTTTAAGATCTTTCTCAGTCTACAGAAGACAAATGGGCTGTTAATGTTACCTCCGTAATTAGGCGGAATCTCAGTATAGATGTCTATCTCCCTTCTTGGGTTTTACCTGTTCTCCCCGTACCACCGCCCCCCGCCCCGCCCCCCGCCAGATCACCACCTCCTCAAAGTGAGAGATCATGGCTTCTGTTTATGGTTCATCCTTTTAAATGTCTTAAAAGCAGGCTGAGTACACCGTGACCCACCGGCATGGAGGATAAACTATGGCCTCCAGGATGGGAGGAGGGTTCTGTGAGGCTTCTGGAAAGGTCACTCCTAACCCAGGATGATAAGCCCTCAATTTCTGAGTATAATTGTTAGCTAAAAGGATGAACTCAAAGGAAAGGATTTTAAGGCTGAGTCCTTGGTTTTGTTGTTTTTGATAAGAAAACTGAATTGTCCCTTCTGTAAATTTGCTACCTTACGGAAGCAGGCACAGGTTAAACTGATCCTGCCACTTGAATTCTTCCATGGTTATTTGATTACTTTTAAAATATCTTGACATTTGAAAGGCAATAGGTAAAAGCCAGTCAATGTAAACAGTTACATACAGAGGAATAAAAGACTCATCAGCCCTCTTTTACTTCACCATTTTTAACCACTTGGATTCAAAGCTGGATTTTGTCTCATCTAAATAGAACCGCTGATATCAATCTCATGTGCAATTTTAACCTTAACCAGGCAACCCCAGAAAGTCTGAGTACTGCTTATAACTTTTAATCACAAAATTAATGGCATTAAACCCTAAGAGCATTGATTTTATTTGTTCATTTCTTCTAGTCAGTCGAGAAGAAATAAATGTGATAAAGCACATTTATCAGTACTTTCAGTGACAGATGTCTCACCAGACACCCAGTTGAAGAAAAAGTAAATCATGTCTGTTTCCCATAACATTTAACATTAATCAGACTTATTTGGTTAATACCGAGGTTACCTGACTGTTGTTTGCATAAGATATTGTATTATATGCAAATAGATACTCTCTTTCCTCTTACCTAAAAGGTAACCCAAAGTAAAATAGAATGTATTCACGACTTACTACGTATGAAACCGGTTGTTCTAATATGTAAAGGACATTAACCAATATGTTTTGTATGTTATACAAATCTACGCATTTTTTCCTGGGACTATAGCAAATTTTTTTTTAAGAGCTCATTCTTTGTTGTTGTTTTCTTATTATGAAAGCCAACAAGTCATTTCTGAAATGGCAGTCACTATTTTAGGATTCTGCAGCAGCGACTCAGCACAAAGGTAGATCAAAAATTATAAAATTGAATTTACAACTATATATTTTGCAGGCCTTCTAAAGTTCAGTTTAGCAAATCATGCCAGCAGCTATAAATATTCTTATATCCTTTTACCTGATAATCTCATTCCTTAAAATTATAAGTAACTTTTCAAAGCTGTATGTGTATATATGATTATTCAAATAGTACTTTTACAAACTGAATATTAGAGACAACCAAAATCAGCAAATGAGTAATAAAAAATAAAAGTTTGGAAGACAGAATATTAATAGTTGGTGGACTCTGGATTATAAAGACCAAAAATATCCAAGAGTAATCACAAACTATCCAAGTGACAGAAGGACACAAAATTGTATGTGCACGAAGATTATAACTGTATATAAAAATTTAAATAAAAAACGATTATGTTAGAGTAGGGATATAAATTTTTATTTTTTTTATATTGTTATCAAGTTGCTTAATACATTTTCGGACGTGTTTTTTTATATAGCACTGTAAGAGGCCATAGAAGGGATCAGTCAATAAATGCATGTCATATCGCCAAAAATAAGGTGTCTCATGGTATTATGGTGCCATTTAACAAAGAACTACATCCATTTGTGGCATCCTGAAAGAATGACTGCGTTTTCTGAGTACCTCACCAACTCCCAGAAACTCATTTACACTGTGAGACAGTTCGTCCTGTAGTGTCTTATCTGTCTAATTAAAACCTCAAGGAAGAAGATGACATTTGGCAGGACATAAATGACGTTTGGCCACCTGACCTTTGACTTTTTAAGAAGTCCCAGAGGGCCCTTAATGGTTCCAGCGAGTCTTGGGTCTTCTGTGTTATCGTAGTGACAGCCCCTCTCATGGCGAGCGTGCTGGGGCCTTCTGAGACTGTCTGTGTCCTCTAGTCTCAGAGGCCTGAACCCATGGTCACTGGGTTGAGGTTGAGAATAGGTTGGCATCCCCACCCCGTTTCAAATTCTGATTTAACTAGTACTCTTCTTGACTTTTTTTTTTTATTATTATTAAAGTAGGGTGGGCCTAAACAGGTAAAATATTTGCTCTTAATATATACCAGTAAATTATTTCAAAAAAAAATTGCAGTGTCCAGAAACATGCTTACCATGTCATCTCAATCCATTTCTTGATGTTTTTTTGATCGGGCATTATTGCTATCCCTTATAGAAACTGGCTTCTGCTACTAACAGTCACTGCCCAACAGCATGGCCTATCAAGTAATTGTAATATTGAAAGCACCATCTGGACATCTCAGTGTTTAAAAAAAAAAAAAATCTGCTTACTGATTTTAAAGAGCTTAGAGTCTAATTGGAAACAGAACAACTGAAGAACGTTCTCAAAGCTCAAGAACAGGTCACATCATAAGCATTTACACTGAACCAAGTGCTGGGTGATCTTGAACAAATGAGTGACAGGGTCAGATTAACTCAGCAGGTGGCACAGGGTGCCCTGGGTGCAGTGACTATGCATATAAGAGAAAGTTAAGTACCAGGTACTAATTTAAAGGGGATGAGTTTGGCAATGTAAGGAGAATAAAGAACAGTTATAGATTTTGGGTAAGCGGGTAATGGAATAAAAATTGTGACTTAAGCGATGAGTTAATTGATTAAGGTGGCGGGTGGCTGAAGACACGAACCAGCCTGGAGAACTGAGTCAGTGCCCGCAGAGCTAGAGGGTCTGCTGAGAAAATAGCAGAGCCCAGTGAAGTCAGATCTTCGACAGAAAAGGAATCTGCTGGGTTTTTTAAGGTATTGAATGTGAGATAAGTAGGAGGACGGGTAACCAAGAGAAAGAGCAGAAAGGAATTTTAAGCCTTTGGAAATTTGTCCTGGTGGTGTTGGTGATAAGCTGGGGACAGGGAACCTAGAAGAAGATCAGAGGAGGAATTCTGAGCCACATGCGCTGTAAATATCCAGTATCTGTAGGATGTTCCTGAGGACAGTTAAGGAATAGAAACTGGCTGGTAGCAGTTAGGACCTTTTTGTGCTTCGGATGAGTTAATATGCAGAAAGGAAGTAGTCGAAAGTCGGGGGAAGGTCAAATTAATGATGGAGAGGGGAAAAGAGACAGCAGAGAAATCTAGGGCCGCAGTGTGGTCTGAGACCCACTTTACGACCCGCAGAGGTGACTCGCTGTGTCTTCCAAAATGGATGTTGTAACACGGCAACGAGGACAGAAGCCACTGTTTAGAAATGAAGGAGAGAGTTCACATGAGTTTGGGGCTTAGAGCAGTTGAGAAAGGAGGACAGGAAAACGCAGATGACGGGAAGAATGAAAAGGCGAAAACTAGGTGGTGAAGGTGAAGGGGAAGGTTTTGTTTTTGTTTTTTGGTTGGGGAGACATGTGGGTGGTCAGGCGTGAAGGAGGGGCCACACTGAAGCCCAAGTGTGAGGAGGGCGGGTCCTCGTGTAAACAAGGCCCCTTCAGCCTGCCTTTGACATTTGCTTGACAGAGGACCACGAAAAGGAAAAATTCTCAGCAACCAGGAAACAGGTCATGGGCTTGAGTGGGCTTGAGCGAAACCAGGAGACGGAGGTTTCCGAGCTGGTGGCTTCTTATCAATTATTTGGTCTCTATGCTTCAAAGAAGGGGAAAGTAGAAAGTGCTTTCTCTCTTTAAAGAGTTAGATTTTACCCCAGAGTCTAATTGAATTTAACTTTTACAGAGTGTGTGTGTGTGTGTGTGTGTGTGTGTCTGTCTCTAATGTCTCTGGAACCCGGTTTTACCTGAAGCTGTTGCTTAAGGTTTATTTGGTCCCTAATGCATGTAAATATCATTAAGATCGCTCTGCCTGAAGCGCTTCATCACCCATCAGTCAGTTCGTGCTTTATATATATCCTTTAGCTGACGGATACTAGTAATAACACCAGCAGCCCACAACTCTGTGGATCTTTTCAGTTTGTAAAGAACTTTCTATATAGTCTCATAGCTGACCCTCCGGCAGTTGAGGAGCCTGTGAGGTTATCCAGCTCCTAAGTGGCAGAACCGTCATTCAGACTCAGGTCCTGTGACTCTGTGGCCACACAGCTGCCACCTCTGTGAGTGGAAACTCCCTTCAGAGCTAAAAAGAGAGCTCAACTTGGTGATGCCCAGTCCAGTCTTCTAGGTTGTAAAAGCCATTATTCTGTGAATCTGCCGCTGGAAACTGTAAAGACGGCAGAGATCAGTAGGGACCGGAACTGAGAGGAAATGCTTCATGGAGGAAGGGGCTTGGGGTGCACCTTGACCTCAAAGACTAGGTGGGAATTTGCCAGGCAGAAAGCAAGGAGAGAGTTGGTGGGCTGAGGGAGGCGTTAGCGGGAATTACTGTAGCAGATAGTGGACACAAAGGAGGCTGGCAAAATAGAGCAGAAGGGACGTGGCGGCCAGGTGGAGGCGGGGCCGGATGACAGAGGGCCCTGCTGATCAGGGGTCAGGGAGAAGACAGGATAGTGCACAGGGGAGCAAGCTGGAGAGAGACTGGCAGGAACCCTGATAAGGACCTGAGTGGTAAACTTAACCAATTTCCAGGAAGAGTCTAATAGGGACAATTTGGCAAGTGGTTTATAAGAAACTACAGAACAATCGCAAGGTGCCCATGTGACTTGACTGAGAAAAAGGTACACCAAATGAATCCCATTGATTTTCTTCATAACGTTCTCGGAGGGATAGATCTACAGGGGAGGGGTGGATAACAGGTACCTTTACATAGTGCTTTTCTGCTAAAAGTACGTTCTAAATTTCAGAATTTGACAAACGTTTGAAATTCTAGGAGCAAGATGGAGAAATACAGACTGGACCTTGGTAGAGTTGGGTGGGAAGACCACACCACAAAGAGCATGGATTAAAGAATGGTTCTACCTTGGGGGATGTCTACAGCATGTCGCAGGATTCTGTCTGTGTGACTGTGTGACATGAAGACATCAAAGGCTTGTTTACCGAGTTTGTAGATAACACAAACTTTGGAAGAGTAACTAAATTCCTAGATGACAGAATCAACATTGAAAAGGCTCTCAATGGACCAGAAGCGTGGGCCAAGCTAACCATAACATTTAGTAAGAATAATATAGTCTTATCACAGATTTTTTAAAAAATCAGTTAATAGGAGAAAGCTGAATTACTTGTAGAGCCTATTAAAAGACTCTGGAAATGGGGGAAAGGCTTTTGGGGAAGACAGTTATGTAAGGAGGAGTGGTCAGTGTCAGATGGCTGTCAAAGGGGTTAGTGCAATCTTAGGACGGTCAGAAAAACATAGTATTTAGAACAAGAGGTGACAGGCTCATTTTATCGTATTTTGGTTATGTTACATATGGAACATTTTATGTTCATTTTATTGGGGGGGGCACAGTTTTACTTTTGATATTGAAGGGTGGAAGTCGAAGAATCTGGGGATGGAGAAGAAACACCTCAAGGTTCATGATGACCGTCTTCAAATACGTAGAGGGTTCCATGTCGGTGACCCCTCAGAAGGATAGGTTTATCCTGCCCCCCTCCAGAAGACACCCCCAGGGAGTTCTAGGGCGGGCGGATTTTGACTCATGAGCAGCTCATCAGTGGAGGATTAAGCAGGGGTCGGATGGACAGTTGTCAGGGACTCTGTAGAAGGGCCTGTTATATGTCGGGTCTGCGGTTGTACTTCGTGGTTCCTACTGTGTGTTTCCCAGCAGTGTGCTGGGGCTGGCTTGTACCAGCTTGTAGGCACCGGTTGTAAAATAATCAGTAATTTTGCAAGCTAGTAGTTAAACCGCTGGTGGTTTAAAATTGGCCATGGGGGCAGTATTTATAGCATAGAAGTCCACAAGCGTCCTGGATCAGCCCCGCCCCCACCCGGCGTCTGTGCACCAGCACACCGCCATTATTGTCCGGGATAAAGAGTGTCTGTTAGGAGCCGTGATCCGCTGGACTGTGAGAGCAGATCGGGGAAGGGAACGTCCATGTTTACGTTCTTGTTTTCAGATTCTGTCTCCCTCCATTGTGCGCGGCGCCCCTTGTTGGTGCTCAGACCACTTCCTATCTCCTGCCAAGATCTGGGGCCTGTGAGTGTCTCTGTCACCGGATCTGCCAGGGAAACTCGGATAGCTTCTGTTTCTTGGAATAATTCTTTCTTTGTTATGCATCTAGACTGGCCAGCCCTCTGTAAGAGGTGCTCGCACTCCATTCTCAGCACTAGCCGACGGAGCCGTGAATCACAAATGAATTCAGCCACTGAAATAGAATTCAGAAACACCTGGGCCGTTGAGGACACGTGATTACAGGTGCAAGGTCCAACTCACGAATATAACAAAGCCCCGTATGCAGGCCCTACGGCAGTGACAGCCCAAATGATGGAGCTGTGTGCATTGACCTCAGATCAGCCTCTGTCCCCGTGCCTGATGGGCCAAGAGCAAACAGTGATTTTAATTCTATGGTTTATCTCTCATTTCTTTGTAAAGAGAGGATTTGAATAAAGTCTGAATCGTGATGTGTAATGGAAAAGCCAGTGTCCTGCGGTAGACTTGATAGGCAGATTCAGCTGCGGTCATGCAAATCCTATTTGAGTTTGTCCTGAGGCTCTAAGTCAAAAATTGATTGTTTTTGCTTTTCCGATATGTCTACTATGTCCCGTTTGAAACCCCAAAGCCTCTTCTGTTTTCCCCAGTGCTGTCTTGTCCCCACTTCCTCCTCCATTTGGTTTCTCGGAAGACAGACAGTGGCCCCCACGAGTGGTTATGCTACGACCAGGCTCTAACGGGGGGAGGCCCTGCCAGCGAAGTTTGTATTGCCAGCCAGTGAACTGTTTGTATTTGATAAAAAGTTTTCTTACCAAAATAATGCATCCGAAGGTGATTTTTGAATTGTGGAGGAAGCAACTCTGAATCTCAGTATTCAAATTATAAATTAAGGGAGTTGAAGTATAGGCGTTGGTTTTAACATTTAGTGATGTTTTGTGAAACTGTAAATAAGTCTGTTTTAGGAGAGTCTAAGCCAAGTAAAGATGAGCGATATGGTTGTATGATGATGGAGTATGAAGAGGGTCAGAAAGACCTGAATCAAAGAATAAAGGCAAGACAGGAGGAAGGAGCAGGAAAGTGAGTACAGCCCTAGCCGACCCGGAGTTCACAGGCTAACGACACACCCTGTGGTGTAGGCCAAGGACAGGGAATAAAGAGGAAAATAGGATTCCTACTGCCAAAGCCGTAAGATGACATGAGGTGACACGATGATCATTTTGACCAGAGGTCTGACCCAGGACACTGGGAGCCCAGGGAAGAATCTCACTCTAGCCTTAGAAAAGCTGCAAGTGCAGCCTGAGGTCCAAGCTGGGTTCACTGACCCAGAGCCCTGCCCCCTGGGCCCAGGGCCTGGGGAACCGAGCCAAAGGATGGACTCGATGTCTGCGACTCGAACCAAGCACTGGAAGAATTGGCTGCCGTTCAGTTGTGCCTATTAAATCTTCAGCAGCATGAAATGCATACCTGAGCACGCTTATTGAGTAGGGTTTGCCTTGAATGGCCTGATTGTGATGCACAGCAGGAAAAATGGTAGGAAAAGGGACACTCCCCGAAAAGAAGTAGGGCAGTGAGGGAAATCGGACACAAGGGGTATAGAAAAGTGACCGAGTCGCGAAGGTGGTGCTCTTCAGTAAAAGGAGTCCCTCCTGGTCCCCTTGCCCTTGGTGGCAGCAAAGAAACGGGGAACTCGTTGGTTTGGTCAGCCACATGCAGTTGTCTTAGTGAGAAATAATGTCCACCCGTCAGCATCCAGCCTTGTACCAGGGTTCTGGGGGAGAACCAGCCGCCCTCCACTAGGACATCCATTATGTGTGTGACAAATCAGCTTCTCTCCTGGGCGCCTGGGCTGCTACTCGGGAAGGTTATAGTTAGATGATTTTCTGTGTTCTGTGGTTCAGATAAAGAACCCTTCCCCTTGAGAAAGACCGGCAGCGCCACGACCTGAGACTGGTCTTCCAGTATAAAGTCAGCAAGCATTTTGGCAGCCCGCTGGGATTCTGCCTGGAGCAGAATGCTGGAAGCAGCTGCGGTCCTGCACACTGGGAATTAGGAATGTACGGAGCAAGATCTCACCCCACTCCTGAAGCTCGGCCCAACTTTGCTTCACCCATCAGAACTCTGCCTGCCTCCCATCCCCAGCCAGGATGGAACCCTTTGTTAATAAGCCTAATCCATGCTTCCAAAGCCTTCCCCTGTCAAAACCTCTAGTTTTGGGTTTCTAAAATCGATGTGTTCCAGAAGTGTTGGCATTAAGTTAGTTTCTATGAAGAAAATTTTGTTTTTACTTTTCCATTTCTTGTGGAAAGTATTCCATGAAAATAATTCAGTGGCATTGAAAACTCTCGGTTCATCATCACTTAATAGCCTGGTCATTTGTAGAGCATACACTGAATGATCGAACTAAGCTTGTAATCAACAGTCTTTCACATAGATCGACACTCAGTTGATCTTCACCCCGGTATATAAGGTGATCAGGTAGGAGTTGTTCTTACCGACTTAAGAGGTGAGTGAACTTAGGCACATGACATTTAAGTGACTCCACCAGAAGCACAAATAGATAAGTGGCAGAGTCAGGTGTAGAACACGGGTCTCCTGAGTCGCTGACCCAGAACCCTCATAGCATCAGGAAGAATGGTGTCCATTTGCTTTGCGTGAGACAAAATAAGTCAACCAGCTGTGTTTTGGTGAGCACCTAAGTGATACGGGTGTCTGCGAAAAGAAGATGCTACAGTTTTTCATCGAGAAGCTTACAACTTAATTGGCGAGATCAAATTGCTACAACCTAGAAACAATTAAGTTTAATGGAAGGTGAGTGAAGGAAAAGAAGAGCATTCTTGAATCTCCTGGAGAAGTTCCTAGGGGAAGAGTTGAAACTGAACCTTGGGCAGAGACAGGACTGTATAGCCAGAGGCCAACAAGAGCAAGAGTCTATCTAGCAAGCAGGGGGTTGTGGCCAGGGGTCATTTGGTTAAAGGCAAGAAGGGCAGGTCCTGTCTGTATCTAGAAACGAGGAAGCCAAAGGTGAGGTCTGGAAAGCTCAGCGTAGCTAAGGCCTGGGATTCGGGACCAGTAACGTGAAGAATGACAGAGACAAGGTCTGAAGGGACATTTGGGTCCACCCACGCACATGACCGCGGCCTGCAGTGCTCCGGCAAACGTCTAACGGAAGACCCCGCCGGCGTAGCACCTCCTGGGGGTGCAGCAGTCAAGGAGCACAGAGCGCGGACTGGGGCTCGCGGTTCGGGCGGAAGCCCAGGGCGAAGCGTGGGGACTGCTGATACAGGTGCAAGAACCGAGCTCCGAGGATGTGTGGGATTCGAATGGAAGAGAGAGACGGCATGGCGTGCCAGATGCGGACAGCAACACGCGCCAGATACGCAGTGAGAGGTGAAGACTTGGGCCTGAAAGAGGAGGACGTTACTGAATGAACAGAGAGAACCACGGTGGGATAAGGAGAGGGGGTGGCTCCTCGGGCCTGGGAAGCAATTAGAATTTGCATTTCATGTGATGTAAGCAGACTGGTTCTGGAGGAAGGAAGTGGTGTGATGGAAGCCATTTTAGGAAACTAAGTCTGGCCGTAGTCTGTGGAAGGGACTGGAAAGGGGGAAAGATGAGAGGCAGAAAAACCGGCCGGGAGACTGTCCGTATCTGGGCGAGGCCATGCGAGCAGTGACACTGAGAACGAAGAGGAAAGGTGACTGTGAGGTCCATTCCAAAAAGAACGAAACCAGAGAGGCGAAGGCAGGTGTGACGGGCAAAGATGACTCCTGAGGGTCCTCGTTTTGCAGATGAAAAAATAATGGTTCTACTGGGCACCTGGGTGATTTAGAAAAGAATCCAGTTTTGGAGGGGGAAGGTCATAGTCATTTTGAGCCATCCAAATAGAGATACTTCCGCCTTTGAGAATAGGGACCTCGGATTCAGGAAGAGGCTAGGGCCAGAGATGCGGCTGGCTGACAGGGAACAAGTCCCACGGGAGAGGGAGAGGGGTCCAGAGGGAGGAAGTGAGAGAAGGAAGGGGAGCCAGCAAAGGGAAGAGAATGGTGGCGGAACTCAGTAACCAACCAGCAAAACACATCGCAGGCCTAAAGAGTGTGTTGAAAGTCAGTGGGACATCGACAGAGGGTTTGTTGTTGAGAGAGAGAAAGCTAAGGATGTGAACGGCGGCCCTCCAGACAAGGAAGGGGGCCAGCGGTGGTGCGGGAGGGCAGTGTCTCTGACCTTGGCGTGGGCGCCTCCTCCAGCATCACATTGTCATCTGGCCTCCTGACCGTCTCCCTGGCCCCAGCCTTCCCCGCGCTCCTCCCTTCTCCAGGGGCCTGCCAGGAGAGTGCTGTTCCTTCAAAATCGTAATCAATGAATAGTTATGTTTCTAAAGTACAAATCTAATCATAGGTTTTAAATTGGATTTTTGAATGAACTTGGGAAATGAAGGAGGGTTGTGTAGACTCTGCGTGTGAGCGATCCGTCAGAGAACGTTCATGGAGTGAGGGCTGGGACAGGCGGTGCCGTTTAAAAGGGAAAAAGGAGAGCCGGAGGGAAAGAAAGAAAAAGGAGGTGAGCACGTTCGGAGCAAAAGCAAAGAAGACCTGGCCGTGTGGGATAAGGGGAAGCCACTGCGGAGGAAGACAGATCTGCTCCCATGCCCCTCCTCCCTCCGTCTCCAGCGACTTGGGGACCAAAGGCTGGCGCCGCCTCCCGCAGAAAGGCCCCCCCATGAGCTCTCCACTGACCCTCTTTGCGCTGCAACTTACAGCTTAACGTGTGACCGATCTTTCCTTCTTTTACTGAAGATACGTATTTGCTACTGGTCGTAAGCGGCTTCATTCGCCCTGGCTTCGTTGGCCTCCTCAGTGCTTCCTCCACGATGCCCCTGCTCTGCATTTATTGTGACTGTGGCATTGCCATTCAGTCTGCGCCTTCTGGCCACCTCGCACTTGGTGACTTGTTCATCCACTTTCTTATCTAGGTGAATTCCTCAGGGGTCGAAGCAGCCGTCACGCAAATGAATCCTCTTCTGTTCTCTGTGTTGCCCGTGGGTCTGTAATTGCGTGGGACCAGAAGGAAAGCGCGGATAGGGTCCTAGAATCCCAGTTAGAAGTCACCCCACTCACCCTCCCTCTCCCGGGGAATCCCTTCGGCAGCTCTTTTTGAACTTATTTTGCTAGCTTTTTTTCGTGATTTAAACTGTTCCCAAAATAAATACTGGGTGGGTGATCCAGGCAGAGGTTGGACAGTTGATATTAGCAGGAATGTCAAGATGAGCAAGCTTTGTTAAAAATGAGAACTTTTTTGGACTTAAAAGAACACGCATCACGTTTGTCCGCCCTGCCTTGTTTTGAGTTTTCGCTTTCTTGCTGCTCACTGCACAGAGTCAGCACAGAGAGGCCCAGTGGAACCAGGTGACGGGCTCTGCGAAGCCTCGGTCTGTGGCTGAGCCACTGCAAGGACCCCACTCCTTCCTACATGCATTCACCAGCTCCGCAGATGTGTTTTTAGTGATGTCGAACTTGAAGAGCCTCAGCATGGAGCAGTGGCTTTGGTGCGGGTCCCGTGCGTTAAGCCGCATGAACCCGCATGGGCCCATCGGGTCTCCGTGCCACTGGAACTCCATTTGTTTCTTTGTCGTTCAGCGCACCAGGCTGCACGGACGTAAAACTGTTTCTGCATTTTCAGGGACACAGTCTTGGGGGCATGGTTTGCTTCCCCCCCACCTTCGGGAAGGAAAAAACATTGTACAAGTGGAAACGCTTTGCTAATGTGACATGAAGCTTGGAGATCTCCAGGGACTCGGTCAGGGAATCCCGGGCTGTGCTTCTTGAAGCAGTGGCTGCTTATTTCCTTCGCTCCCCGTTACCCCCCAGTGGCCGTCTCGCACGGGAGGCAAAGGCCCCCCTCCGTAGTTCTGTGTCAGGCATGAGAGGTGTGACTTGTCCCATAAAATCTCTAAACCCACTGTCCATTTCACAGCATTTAACAATGCCCTGTACCATCTTTTCCAGTTGCTCATGTCTAGAGACAAACGCCCTTGTGTCTACACTTTCTGAGTGAAGGAATCAAAGAAGAGCTTATTGTCTTACCCCAGGACCGGGGCACAGGAAGTACAGAGCTCGTGTTTGCTGCCCCTTACTCAGAGCGCCTGGCCCATCGCGTCCCTTTCTTGTTGTCCAAGGTTTCTCGTGGTCTGCCTCAGCACCCGCGCTTATGCCGTCGTCTGACCCGCAGGCCCTCTTCCTTCTCTGGACACCCTAGAGTGTCCTCATCCCTAATGGTCATTAAATCCTACCCTTCTGAATTCCCCCCGGTTTTTCCCAGCCCGGAGTGAGTTCACTGAAGGCCACTGATATTCAAGCTCCGTGAGGACAGAGACCATCTTTTTTGTTCATTGCCAAATACTCAGTGTCCAGCAAATAGTAGATGCTCAATAAACGATCGTTGACTGACAGACAGCGATTCTTCTGTAAACTCAGCTGGCCTCTGATATACATTATTCCTGTCTGTCCACATCTTTCCATCCATATACTCCGGATGTTAAGCTTTTTGAGAGCACAAACCAAGACTATGGATCACCCTTCAGCAGAGTCTTGAGCACACAGGAGCTCAGTAAATACTAGTGATTGGTTTACTGCATAATCACTCAATGATGTTCCCTGAGCATTGGGGGGGGAGTGGAGAAGCAGGCCAGTGTCTTTCTTCTGCTGTCTTACGTAAAATCACCTTGAGCAGCATTTTAAGCAAACCAAGCGCCCTCCTCCTCCCGCCCAGCACTTGACTGTTTAGAAAGAATATTCTTAAGAGCGCGATGCCGTTAACATTACATTCCTCTTCTAATAATTTGCAAAGGACTGTGTAAAATCGTCCAAGAATTAGTTTTCCAGCGGTTGGCTAGTTAATTCCTGAGTAAGCCACTCTGAAAACTGATTATACCCCTGTTTCAAACGGAGAGTTGGGAGAAGGCCAAAAAAGAGTATATTATTGTATCTTGTAGGAGGGAAGAATCCAGCAGCTAGTCACTGAGTTATGGCGCCAGAGCCTTCCTTTCTCGTGTTATTGTAAATTATTGTTATAGTAGAAAGCCGCATCAGCAAAGTGGGACTCCGCTTCCTCTCAGCTGAGGTCTTATATAATGAAGACCTTCATAAACAAACACTGCATAAACGGAACATGGCATCTCTCCGATTAAAGTTCACGCTGTTTAATGTAAAGTGGAATAAGCGTTTTATATTCCTTATTAGTTCTATGGCATCCCTTGCTTCCGGGGTAGCTGTTGACTAACCCTTTTTTGTTTAATAAAAGAAAACTAGTCTCACACCCTTCAGAAGTCCCCAATACACAGCTGAAAACAGTAATTTTGCTTAGCTGATCCATTTATCTTCTGCCGCTGGCCTCTCTCCTAGGTCGCAAACTCCAGGACTCTAGGGCCAGGCAGGTAAAGTCGGTGAGCCGGTGAGGACGTAGCAGGCGGCACACAGGTGTGCCATTTAAGGGGGCAGGCAGCACGACCCAGCCTGAGTGAATTTTCGCCAAGCGCAAATGTGTAGTTGCCATAGCTTTAGATTTTCAAGAGAAGCTAGAAATCCAAACTTTTAGGAAATATCACCTGATTTCTAAATGTTAATAATTCAAAAAAATGTTTAGATCCTCTGCAGGCCAAATAGTTTATGTCCGTGTTGGATGCTTCCAGTGGGATAGCAGTTGGCCGCCTCCGTTCCATCCCTTCAGGCCTTTCTGCCTTTGGGTGCTTGCAAGTCCCCCGCGGGCATCATTTTCACTGTGCCACCTACCTCTGCAAGGGGATGTTTAAATGATTCCCTTCGTGAGTGTCTGAGCCTGCAGGGAAGGGACCAGATGGAGCGTCTAGTACGAGGTTGGGTACCAGGCAGAGGTGCAACTAAGGCTTGTCCAAGGAATGAGCCTTCAAATTCCGTTGCATGAGCCCTCCTCCCTTAGAGATATGCCCACACGTGAGTATTAGTTATCTGTCTCTGCATAACAAATGACCTCAAAACTCAGTGGCCTAAAACGCCATGGCATGCATTATCTCACATTTTCCATAGGCTGGGAATTTGGGAGCAACTTGTCTGTACGGTTCCACTTGAGACCTTTCGTGAGGTCGCAGTCTAGCTCTCGGCCAGGGCCGCAGGTGTTGGAGGGCTCAACTGGGCTGGAGGCCCTTCCGCAGTGGCTCTCGTGGCTGGCAAGCTGGTGTTGGTGGTGGCAGGAGGCCTCGGATCTTCGGCATGTGGGCCGCTCCGTAGGATGCTTTCACGTCCTCACAGCACGGACACTGGCTTCTCCCAGAGCAAACGGCCCCAGAGAGCAAGACACAGCTGCAGCATCTTTTATGACCTAATCTCAGAAGTCCCGTGTCATTATTTCTGCCATATCCTGTTGGTTTTACAGGTTTGCCCCATTCACTGTGGGAGGGGACCATCTTGGAGGCTGGCTGTCACAGCTGAGTTCACAATAGACCCTCAGTCAATCCTGTTTAAACAGACGATCCAACACTGAGAGTTTTTCAAAAAACCTGAGGGAATAACACTTATGTCATAGTGATTGGTACCTAATATTCATGTCACTTACTGTTGAGTTCTTGAGCTCAACTTCAGAAATTAAATATCCCATTTTTATAACCCATCTTAAAACTGTCTTCCCTAAGTGGGTCTAAATCATTTTTTAAAAATAAATTTTAAGAGTCTACCCGTATCAGCTCTCGGAGTGCTAGATTCAGGTGTACCGTCTGCTTTTCAAGGACTTTCCATTATTGCTTACCTCTGTCACAGGTATTCCTTGTTCTCACACTCTGTTGCCTTAGATGACACCAATCTACTGAACCCAGTGTGTTTTAAATATTTGAAAGAAATCACCAAGAAGCAGCATCTTCTTGAACAAAGAGTAGCGCCCCTTTGATATATTAATAGGACTTATGAAGACAGACAGCCTCCCACGATTCCCTGGGGCCTCTGGATTGGCAGGAGAGGGGTGCCAGTTAGTCAGAGGCATGGGGGAGAGGGATTACTCCAGTTCCTGCCGAGGTATCCTTGTCTGGTACCCCCTTTCCAGCCTCCCCACCCCAACTCAGACAGCAGGACCGAGTGGGTGCTGCCGGTATTTCTAAACACACATGCACACACTCACACACCCTCAGCCTCACGTTGCTTTTACCTCCAAGACCACCCTTAACACTCCATTTTTACCAGATTCCACCTGAATAAAAATGTTAAGGGGAAGAAAAGGTGCCCCAGTGCAAATTCCCTTAGGGAAATTCCTGCCGGTAGCTAGTTCTTATTTGTTCGATAAACAAAACCTTAGACTGGGAAGTGAAGGTCAAACAAGCAGAATCCACGTAGAACAAGAACATTCGCGGGTGCCCCACCCCCACCCCGCCCACTCCACCTTGGCAGTGGTCACCGAGTCGGGTGTTGGTAAATGGAAATGAAATGTATAATTCATAAGGCCGAGGTGGCGTGCGGCCGGTGGAAGGGGGGTGGTGATTACAGAATTGAGAAATGAGGCCGCAGTGCGTAAGTAACCTTTCTAGGTTAGAGGCTGCTGTGATAGATGCCTGCATTGTTCTCTTTCTGACCTTTTTCTGAACTTCCCCTTAGAAGAACAGAGGAAATACAGTTCTGCCATTTCCCATATTGTTTTTGAATAATACCTTCAGATGCCAGCTTTTGGCATTTCTGTTCTTCCGTTTGGGGTTTTGCTTCCCCCCTGAGTTTTGCTGCTTCCCATAGAAAAATCTAGTCACTAATTACTTTATCCCAGTTCTAATGGTAAATGCAGAGACTACGCTAATATTTGTCCGTATCGAACATCGTACGCATGGGAAAGAAAAGACCCCTGCAGCATCCTTCCCCCCTGTGCCCCACCCTCCCCCGGCCAGGCAAGACGTCCCCGAGACCAGTCCTCTAGAAAGATGG